>NC_091152.1:59161944-59270306 GCF_040958095.1 Procambarus clarkii | reverse complement strand
GTGGCTTTTCTTTGTTAGAATCGTGTTCTTTGTGTTCTCGTTTGCAAACACTATCTTTAACACACGGTCTCGGTCTTTTTTGTACCAGCCTAACCTGAAAACCTTCTCAATGCTATGCGCAGCCCCTTCCATGTCTAGTGTCTTCAGTATTTCATTTACTGCCGCTTTGTCCTTATCATTCCACTCTTTCCTATTAGAGCCTTCCTGCTCTTTAATACCCACAGCTATTACTGCTCTTTTCCTTTCCAGCAGCTGGCTAGTGGAGCGTGCCTCTTCCTGTGAGGTGGCTGCTCTCATGGCTACCTCCATCACTGCAGACATTACTTCAGAGTTGTTGTTTTTTAGCATTTCAGCAAATGTTGCTTTTATTGTGGCTTCTCTTCCAAAATACA
Source organism: Procambarus clarkii (assembly GCF_040958095.1). NCBI lineage: Eukaryota > Metazoa > Arthropoda > Malacostraca > Decapoda > Cambaridae > Procambarus > Procambarus clarkii. The sequence goes on along the minus strand of NC_091152.1, from coordinate 59,269,914 downwards.
ATTACCACCTTCTCCCTGGGTGGTTATCTGAGTCTCAGCATCGATACTGTTCTCTTTGAGGGCTCTAATCTCTTCCTTTGCTGCTGTCAGCTCTCTTTTTAGGTTGCTTATTTCATTCTTCATTTCCTGCATCATTTCCTGCATCTCACTCTTGATGTCCTCCAGAAACTGGGCGAACATTTCCTTCATTTCGTCACTTGAACTTTTCCCTGTTCCCCTGTTGCCTCTGGCTGTCATGCTTGACCCTGTTCCTGGTTGTGCCGTGATATGATTTGTCAGAAGGGCAGAGAGGGTTAGGGGAGAGAGAGATAGAGAGGGAGAGAGGGAGAGAGAGAGAGAGAGAGAGATAAAGAGAGGGAAAGAGAGAGAGAGAGAGAGAGAGAGAGAGAGAGAGAGAGAGAGAGAGAGAGAGAGAGAGATAGAGAGAGGGGGAGAGAGAGAGAGAGAGAGATAAAGAGAGAGAGAGAGAGAGAGAGAGAGAGAGAGAGAGAGAGAGAGAGAGAGAGAGAGAGAGAGAGAGAGAGAGAGAGAGAGAGAGAGGGAGAGTATGTGTAAGGGGGATGCGGGGGACTGGGGGGTGGGGGGGCGGTGGTGGCGACCAGGTCAGGTCAGGTCTGATGGGGGTAAGAGAGGAGGAGGGGGATAGTGGGGTCTTAATGCCTTTTTCCACAAAAGGTGTTAATCCTTTCTTCCCTGACTGAACGTTTGTGTGTGCGTGTGTGTGTGCGTTTATGCGAGTGCGTGCATACGTACATGGGCGTGCGTGCGCGTGCGTGCGTCCATGTGTCACAAGTTCCCGTAAGCGTTAACTTCTACCCAAAATGAGGTACTTTGAGATTTTAAATATATATGCTATCCTGAACAAGAATTTGATAATATTTTACCTAACACTGTACACCTGATTAATTGACCAGTGAGGGGTACATACCAGTCTTTCTTTCCGCTAACACAATTAGATGAGTAATGACGATGTATGGTTGACGATGGTGCTCCATCGTCGCCTTCCACTTGGTGATTCACTAAGTGCTAGTAGATTTATGATGGCGGTTCTTCTCTATCTACACAAAGCTCTTGAGTCAGTCACTGTATCGTTGTGTTACAGTTCACTAATTTTTTACCACTGTGTGTGTGTGTGTGTGTGTGTGTGTGTGTGTGTGTGTGTGTGTGTGTGTGTGTGTGTGTGTGTGTGTGTGTCTTGTTACTCTCTCTTGCCTGTGACCTTACATGTAACTACTGCTTGATGAAGCCTCTTGACCCATGGTAACCTGTGTCCTCTGTAATGGAAATAATATTACTTGAATCTTTTAAAAAATGTTACAAAACAAGATTAGTCTCTTGCCTCTGGAAAGTGTAAGTGAATTGATGAGTCTGTTAACCTTTGCTCTACTTACCTAGATGACCTTTTGACCTCCACTATCTTGTTTCATGTCTATATTTATGATATTCATCACTATAAACAACTGGTATTTATACTATAATATTAACACTTCATGACTTTGCCTTATATTTTTCTTAAACAGTAAGGAACACTGATGGACTGTAATCTATAAGCACTGCCGATAGGTTAATATTTGTAGAAAGCAGCTTCTTACACTTTGATACAGCACTGCTCGCTGTAATCAGAGAGAGTCCTGTATCAGAGTGATCTGGTAATTGTTGTTCGATCAGCAATAAATCTCGGACATTAATATTTGCTGTAACACTGTCATAATTGAGAAAATTCATAGGAGCCGTGATGAAGATTCGAACCTATGCCCTGGGTGTTCCCAGGCACACGCGCCAGACAACTAGGCTACGAGATGGTCACGCCCATGCAACCTGGGCTTCTACCGAACCCACAAGGGTTTCTGAGGCTTCCACTAAAGCACAATCAGATTTTCACACAATTCCCCCCCCCCCCATGCACTCTGGCTCTGTCGTCCAGGAATGTTCTACCTCTGATGCTCTTCTTTCATTACACAGAGAGAAATCACACTAACGTGAACTATCAATGAGAAAATCAATGATATTCATCTGCTCAACTGTACACTGTATAATACACAGCTGGCCATTGGTTTTCATTTATAGTTCATGAAGACTTCTTTATTATTTGCTTTAGTCCCCCCCCCACCCACTTAGGTATGTCTTTGATACTCATTTCGAGTATTGACATCTATATCAATAAAAATGGAAATGTTCGCTTGTGTATAACCGCTAATCTCCGAAAGTTCTTCACCGATTGCTTTGAAATTTTCACACAACTTTCCATTCGCATCCGAGCAGGTTTTTATATACATACTATATAGATGTTACGTCTGTGACGGTAAAAAAAATATGCTTTTTCTGAAATACTGTGTTTTTCATGTGAGGGAAATCTTGGAAACCTCTTTACCGATTGCTTTGAAATTTTGGCACAACGTGGCATTCGAATAAGCGCGTCTTTTTATATATCTACTATATACATGCCTCACCTGTGACAGGAAAAAACATGTTTTTTTTTTTAAACAGTGCCATCTGTTGGACGTAAGAGCAACACATGCTGTAATCTCTTAAAGTTTTGCACCGATTGCTTTGAAATTTTGACACAACGTTGCATTCGAATAGGCGCATCTTTTTAAATACCTAATATATACATGCCACCCCGGTGACAGATAAAAACATTTTTTTTTTAAAACAGCGCCATCTGTTGCACATAATAGCAACATGCACGCTATACTAAATATGTCACGAATTCCATTTCAACGTTTCCGATTGCACTGATAATTTTTTTTTCGTAGATTTCGATTTATTTTATTTTTTATTGAATTATTTTGTGTGACATTGTGTTGGAATTGAGCTGTGTTGTTTACCATTCCGTTCATTTCGTAAGTATAAGTAGAGATGCCACACCTGTGATAGGTAAAAGTATGCTTTTCTATAAAAACAGTGCAATCTGTTGCATGTAAGAGCAATACACTTGCTATACTAAATATATTACAATTCCATTTCAATGTTACTGATTGCATTGATAAATTGAATTTTCATAGATTTTGATTTATTTTCATTTTGATTTAATTATTTTGTCTGAATTGCGTTGGAATTGAGCTGTGTTGTTTACCACACCGTTCATTTTGTGGGAATAGTTTATTTTTTTATATTATTTTTTCATATTATCTTTTAACTATTTTTTTATATTTCAGTGATGGGAACATCAGATCACTTGATGTTCCCAATTTTCTGATGGGAACATCAGACTATTTGGGAAGGCACTGGACGAGGGAGTGGGGGAATAGTGGGGATGAAGAAGGGACGGAAGTGAGAGATGGTGGGGAGGACGAGGGGACAATGAAGGGGTAATGGAGGGGAAGGACGAAGGGACAGGGAAGTTTGGGATGCTGGACACGAGGGGATTGGGGAATGGTGAATGGTGAGGAGGACAAAAGGACTGGTGAGTGGGGCATGATGGGAAGGAAGAATGGATGGTGGAGTGGGGAATGGTGGGGAGGACGAGGAAACGGTGGAGTGGGGAATGGTGGGGAGGCCGAAGAGATGGGTGAGGGAAGAATGGTGGGGAGGACTGGGGCACAGGGAACGTTGCTGAGCCACAGTAACGCATGGCCGGGTACTGCTAGTATATAAATAAAAATGAAAATGTTCGTTTGTGCATGACCGCTAATCTCCGAAAGTTCTTCACCAATTGCTTGAAATTTTCACACAACATTGCATTCAAATAGGCGCGTGTTTTTATATACTTACTATATACATGCCTCACCTGTGACAGGTAAAAACATGCTATAAAAAACAGGGCCATCTCTTGGAGTAAGAGCAACACACGCTGTAATCTCCAAAAGTTCTTCACTGATTGCTTTGAATTTTTGACACAACGTTCCATTCAAAAATTCACATGTTTCTATATACCTATATAAATGCCACACCTGTGGCAGGTAAACACATACTTTTGAAAAACAGTGCTACCTGTTGCATGTAATAGCAACACACGCTATACTAAATATGTTATGATTCCATTTCAATGTTTCCAATTGCATTATTAAATTGGGTTTTCATAGATTTCGATTTATTTTCATTTTAATTCAATTATTTTGTGTGACATTGTGTTGGAATTGAGCTGTGTTGTTTACCATACAGTTCATTTTGTAAGAATAAGTATAGATGCCACTCATGTGACAGGTAAAAACATTCTTTTTTTTAAGAAACAGCATCATTTGTAGCACGTGAGAGCAACACACGTTGTACTAAATATGTTATTATTACATTTCAGTGTTTCCGATATCACTGACAAATGGAATTTTCATAGACTGATTGATTTTTATTTTTATTTAATTATTTTCTGTGACATTGTGTTGGAATTGAGCTGTGTTGTTTACCATACCGTTCATTTCGAGAGAATAATTAATTTTTTTTATTTTTTCATTTAAATTTTTTTACTGTTTTTCTGTTTCAGTGATGGGGCCATCAGATCATTTGATGTTCCCAATTTTTTTATGGGAACATCAGATCATTTGGGAATGTATCGGATAAGGGAGTGGGGAATGATGGGGAATACGAGGGGATGGGGGAGTTGGGGGATAGAGAGGAAGAGGGGACAGAGGAATGGAGAATGATAATATTGATAACAATATTTTCTTTCTTCCAGGTTGGTGTTATTTCTGATTTAGTTATGCCTCCAAAGTATAGAAAATGGATATTATTCCTCAACCACTTTTTTTTTTTTTTTTTTTTTTTTTTTTTTTTTGAGATATATACAAGAGTTGTTACATTCTTGTACAGCCACTAGTACGCGTAGCGTTTCGGGCAGGTCCCTGGAATACGATCCCCTGCCGTGAAGAATCGTTTTTTCATCCAAGTACACATTTTACTGTTGCGTTAAACAGAGGCTACAGTTTAGGAATTGCGCCCAGTAAATCCTCTCCGGCCAGGATACGAACCCATGACATAGCGCTCGCGGAACGCCAGGCGAGTGTCTTACCACTACACCACGGAGACTGTGGTGAGACTCTACACCACGGAGACTTGAGCTGGACAGTAGAGCGACGGTCTTGCTTCATTCAGGTTGGCGTTCAACCCCTGACCGTCGAAGTGGTTGGGCACCATTCCTTCCCCCGTCCTACCCAAATCCTTATCCTGACCCCTTCCCAGTGCTATATCGTTGGAGTGGCTTGGTGCTTTCCCCTAATAATTCCTTTCCTCCCTTGAAAGTTTCCTTTAGAGATCAGAATACTGATAGTTTAACATTTATCGATTTCCAATGTGAAAATTGGGAGATTTTTCGTCTTTGCGTTCACGTAAAATATAAATATAAAATGAATCAAGTTTATCATGTATTTATATTAAAAGTTACATAAAATGGCCACAAAAAAGATTTAGAAGTGAGTATTATTTCCGCGAGTTATGTTCATATTATAATTATTTTACATTTCAGCCCTTAAATGGTGTCTCCCATCATATCGTTGTTATACTGTCCTTTGTGGCCACATTCAGTGTTCAGTATACTGGTGGAAGCTCTCGTCTTGCACCTCTGAGTACCCTCCCATGTTCACCTTCAGTTTATGAAAGTGAGCGTCAAAGATATGGACCTGGAGGGAAGTCCTGCAGCCCAAATGTGCCGTACATCTTCGCCAGTGTTCACCAGCTCCCTATAGTTTGGGACAGTGTCTAGGAAGTGCCAAGCCACTGAGACACAGCTGTTCTAAAATGCTTTTTTCTCCCAAACACTTGCATGGTCGGGGATCGAACGTCGACTCATTAAGAAGCCAGGGTGTCGCTCTACCAATAAATCTGACTGGCTATTCTGCCTGGATCCTGAGAATGTAAGTACCTTCATATTGTGCTGCTTGGAGGAATACCTTGCACTACAAGATCTTCTTTATCATTGGTGTAATAAAGACACTTGGTTTGACCTGTAGCTCAGACAGCTAACATTAGGGATCTTGAAGGTACTTCAAGGTACCTCAACTTCCTATCTAGAGCTGAGAGAAATGGTTTCCTAAGACAATGTTTCAATTGTTTCATATTATTAAGTATTATGATCTTTTGGTAACAAATTTAAAACACCAAAAATCTACACAAGAAATAAATTAGGACAATGATTTTAGTCAGTTTTAGGCTCTGGGGACGTGAACATTGTATGAAAATGGTATTGGAATCAAAAGGACGCATTAAAAAAATGTGGAGTTTAGAAAACGATATTTTGAGGCGTTAATTTTCCCACCTAAAATGCAGCTATAAAACTCCACAATAATGTTACTTGTAATAAACTGAATACAATTATTATCCATTGCATTATAAAAAAAATATATATATAATAATGAAAACATTAGCTGGCAATTCTCAGCACTGTGTTGGTGATTTAAAAATATATATAAAATACCTAGACTAATCTGATTTGTTTCACACTAAACTGAACTTGTGCCTAGCAATCCACTGTAGAAGGAAGACAAGGGAAAGCGCCAAGCCACTACGACTATATAGCACTGGGAAGGGGTCAGGATAAGGATTTGGGTTGGGACGTGGAGAGGAATGGTGCCCAACCACTAGGACGGTCGGGGATTGAGGGGGCGTTATTTCTACGCTTCTTGCAGGTCGGCGTTCAAGGGGGCAAGGATTCCAGATTTCCAAAAAAATGCATTAAATGAAAACTAATTCGATTTCAATCAAACTTTTTTCACGGGTTGTATATGAAAAGGGTTTCATCTGGTTCAAGTCTCAGCATCGTAGCATAAATAGGAAGGGAGAGAAAAAAATATTGAATTATATGTCAAAAAATTTCCAAAATGGTCAAAAACGATTCTCAAACAAAAATGTCAACTGAAATCATGTCTATGACTCTCAGCTATAACAATAGCATATATTAAAAACAAATACTAATTAGTTTTATTAAAAAAAGGAGTTAAAAAAAGGCATTTTTTTTTTAATTTTATCTCCCTCTTTTGTTTATCCGGCGATTTGCATGAAACTTATACACCTGACTGCACGTAAGCCTATCTGTAAGGGTGCCAATTTTTGAGGAAATTGGTTGATGTCAACCTCAAGTCACAGATGGCAACACCTTAGACTTTATTTTTTACTGATTTATTTTCAAGTAACATAAACGTTTAAATATCTCTTTCATTTTTTATTCAATTTACATGAAACTTACACCTTACGTGTAAAGTGTAAATCTCTAAAACCTTAAGGAAGCGTTTTTTCCTGAGTTTATTTATTGATTTTATAAATAGCATTAAACATGATATTTTTGCATAATTTTTGGGGGAACTTAGACTATTTGTATTAGGAAAACTAAAGACGTTTTGGAAAATACCCTCCTATAGATTCTTTATTATGCTAATATATAAAACAATTTGAATAAAATCTTCTTAGGTTAAATCTCCTTACTGGAAAAGCCTAACAAGAAGCAAGCCAACATATCAATATATATATAACAGAGATTGTCTGTGTCTGTCTGCCCGAGTCCACAGGCCAGATGCTTGGTGCTAGCCTCACCACCTTTGTACAGTGATTACAGCGGGGTACATGACCAACATGGGCGGGTCAGCACCTATACTACTTGGAAGAGTCACATACCACACCGTAATGACTGCTGCTTCCATGTGAGCTCGACTCTCTCACCAAAATAATACTTCACACGTTTCCTTCACAAAAACGAACCAATTTTAATGGCTTGAAGTTTTATGATTTCACTTACAAAGCCGCGAAGCACAACATGTTGACTTTATTATCGCTCCGTCTCTCCATACTCTCCTCCCTCCATGTTCACTTCCCTTCATGCTCACCTCACTCTATACTCACCTCTCTAACTATACTCACCTCCCTCCATACTCACCTCTCTAACTATACTCACCTCTCTAACTATACTCACCTCTCTAACTATACTCACCTCTCTAACTATACTCACCTCTCTAACTATACTCACCTCTCTAACTATACTCACCTCTCTAACTATACTCACCTCTCTAACTATACTCACCTCTCTAACTATACTCACCTCTCTAACTATACTCACCTCACTCTATACTCACCTCTCTAACTATACTCACCTCACTCTATACTCACCTCTCTAACTATACTCACTTCACTCCGTGGAGATGAATATGGAAAAAGTCTTAACACATATAACGAAATGAAGATAACAGAGAGTGATAAGGCTTCAAAACAAGTGAACTTGACAGGTTTAAGGGAAACGTTTGGTGGCTGATGTGTGTTCTGACCCACACATACATATATCATCCGCAGAATAAGGGAAGCTTGCAAACATATGGGAATCATATTACAAAAATCAGAGTAAAGACTTTATTAAGACATTCAAAATAACATGTATAAGACCAATACTGAAGTTAGTAGATCCATTATGGAATTTGTGCCTTATGTACCTCAAAATATAACTGGCAAAAGTACAGAGTTTTACAACAAGACTCGTACATAAATATATATGTGGTTAACTAAACAATCCCAGAGTCTTAGAGGAGTGGACATGATCACAACAGCCAAAATACTGTATGGAACAGACACGCTGAACTCAATAACCTTTCTAATCAGAGAAAAAATTGTTAAGAGGCTGCAATTTTAAATGAGGTTAATAACCGTATAAAATACTCATACCCTGCTCGAGTAGTTAATAAGTGGGGACTGTGATGATATCAACGCTTGCTATGGAGTGAAGTGTGGTGATATCGACGCTATCTAGGGACCTGCACTCCAACTTCAAGGTCTTCAGTGAGATGAAGACAGCGCCATCTGTTGGCAGAGGTGTGGCGAGGTCAACGCCATCTGTGAAAGGTTCCTGAAGCATAGCTCAGTTAGCAGGTGAGGTCGACGATGAAGACCTCTGCTGAGTGAAGGAACGATATCAACGCCATCTACATTGTGCACCCGATGATATTTACAGTTCTCTGGTGAAAGGCTGCCATCCTATGTTCTCCTTGTATGTCTTCTGTCTGGCTAATGTCTCTTATGTCCAGCGAGGTGACGTGTAAGGGTCTATTGGCCTTTGGACATCAGTTCACCTCAGGCAGTCCAGGACTTCTGACTTGTCCCTGTGAGGACGTGTGGCCACAGTCAGTAGTACACAGTGTGTTGGCTGTTGTACTTGTGTTGTGTTGTGTTGACCGACGTACCCGGGATTTGGTCAAGAGGAGTGACAGGACGACAGTACTGACCGTCTGCTGAGAAGTGCTGCTAGTGTGTAGTGAGACTTCTGCCAGGGTGTTAGTGGAGACCCCTGGACGTGTTACTGGTGACCCCTGTCAGTGTTGCTGAAGACCTCTGCCAGGGTGTTAGTGGAGACCCCTGGACGTGTTGTGACCCCTGTCAGTGTTGCTGAAGACCTCTGCCAGGGTGTTAGTGGAGACCCCTGGACGTGTTGTGACCCCTGTCAGTGTTGCTGAAGACCTCTGCCAGGGTGTTAGTGGAGACCCCTGGACGTGTTACTGGTGACCCCTGTCAGTGTTGCTGAAGACCTCTGCCAGGGTGTTAGTGGAGACCCCTGGACGTGTTACTGGTGACCCCTGTCAGTGTTGCTGAAGACCACTGCCAGGGTGTTAGTGGAGACCCCTGGACGTGTTACTGGTGACCCCTGTCAGTGTTGCTGAAGACCTCTGCCAGGGTGTTAGTGGAGAGCAGGTGTGGGGGTGTTGGGACATGTGACGGTACAGTGTGGGACTGGCCCTGATCAGAAAGATGAACTCGCCAGTGATGACCATTGGACGTGGATGACGTATACTTGAAGATAGTGGACTCACCGGCATCTGAAGAACACTGCAGATATATTAAGTGTCCTGTGTGAAAGGGACACTGTGTACATGTGTAGTTGTATGAAATAGATAATATATTGGTGAAGGTGTTATTAAGTCTTGTTTATCCCCCTTCATTCCTTGCACAATTACTTGCTATCGACAATTCTTGATAACTTGCCAACGACTTCGGGGGGGATGGGGGATCATAGAAGAGGCTCTACGGCCCCATAAGCAGAAAGAACCCGGTTACTGGCTCAAGGAGGCCGTAACAGGCACTCGGGGAAAGAAGAAGTCGTGGAAACCACCTCCATTCAGATTATCAAGAGCATGTATGACAGCGAACATGATGTAAGTTAAATAACGCATTAGGAACAAGAGGCTAACATACCAGGTTCCAAGGACACTTTTCCATATGTTCCCGTCTCCTCTCTTTATCCTTCTCTCTGCGCCACCTCCTCTCCTCCATCTCCTCTCTTTACCCCCTCACCTTCCTTCTCCCTACCCCTTAACAGGTCAAGAGGTCAGCTAAGCTAGAATTGTTGGCGCCGGGAGATGACAAGTTTCGTTAAACAGTTCTAAAAGTTATTGCTACTCACATACCCGCCGGCTTCAAGGGAATGTGAAAACAATGAGCCGGTCTCACTATCTGTGGGTAGATCACTTGTGAGTCACCCACGCTGGTGGACAAGCGCAGTGTCAACTGTTATCGTCTTATTCTCTTCTCACTCCCTTCTCTTCCCCTTTCTGTGTTTCCCCTTCTTTCTCTCCTCTTCCCTTGACTCAGAGGTCAGCTTGTGACCCCGTGACATCCCTGAGCACAGGTCTCTCGGTGTGTGTAGGGTCATCCACCTCTCTCAAGAGTACTTAGATTAGTGCCACAACATTCTTCAAGGTGGTGTAGTGTTGTGTGTATAGATGTGGGCCAGACGGTTGTTAGACAGGTCGACTTGTGGACAGGTCACCCTGTCCACAAGTCGACTCGTTAACCTGTACACAGGTTAACCTGGTGAGGTATATATTAAACCTCACGTCACTGGGAGACAGAAGAGTTAGAGGGGACATGATCACCACATACAAGATTCTCAGAGGAATTGATAGGGTAGATAAAGACAGACTTTTTAACACAAGGGGCACACGCACTAGGGGACACAGGTGGAAATTGAGTGGCCAAATGAGCCATAGAGACGTTAGAAAGAATTTTTTCAGTGTCAGAGTAGTAGACAAATGGAATGCATTAGGGGGTGATGTGGTGGAGGCTGACTCCATACACGGCTTCAAGTGTAGATATGATAGAGCCCAGTAGGCTCAAGATCCTGTACAAGTGATGATTGACGGTTGAGAGGCGGGACCAAAGAGTCAGAGCTCAACCCCCACAAGCACAATTAGGCAAGTACAATTAGGTAAGTACAGATCGTCAAGGGCCTCTTGGCAGCCAGCACTCTTTCCCCGACCAGCGGGTTGTTAGCCCTGTATATAAGCTCGGCTTAGTGTTGTGAGTTGTGAGTAATAAGTTTAGTGTGAGTTGTGAGTGCCATGTAGAGGCTGCCTCAGAGAGGGAAGAGGTCTCCCAAGCACCACACGTGGCCAAGAGAGGTCGCACAGTGTCAAGGTAACAACCTTCTGAGTCCAGTGTTAGTACACCTACACCTTGCCTCTTATATGGCAGAGTTTACAGTAAGGTATAAGTGATTTGTATTAAAGAATTACTGATTTTAATTTTAGTTGCTATTTGTCATCTTCACTTTGCCACTCAAGACATCATATGTTTTGTGCAGTTGAAGGGATGTGAACATAATGCTCTTGAGATTAATGGTTCAATAGCCTTACACAAAGATTTCTCCAGGTGCTTTAATATCCAAACTATCAACGGGCAGAAGTAATAACTCATAAATATCACCTCAACAATTATGAAATGAGTATCTAAATCCGTCATATTCTTGACATGTCTCCTCAGGGTCATGTTGGTACTAAGTACAATAATTAGCACATTAATTACCCTTAATGAGGAGTGGCAGCAGCAACTAACAGGAATAGAATAATTAGACCCAGCATGTAATTATCCCTTGTCATAACAAGGGCAGTTGTAGTGTTGTGGGCCCAACTACCACACTAGAGGAATATTGGGAGTGATTACCGCTGTAGGGGTGAGTGTAGTGTGTATTTCCTGGTGAAAATACACATTCCTGGTGAGAATATTAACGTCACTATGACACCAGCGGTCGTTACCAATTACCGCCGTTACCGTTACAGTAACAGGCGGGGCAACGGAAGCCAGATCTCGCTGCCCAGTTGCCACAGATACACGCACAAACACGAGCACAGAAAACACAGTCGTACATTGAGAAGTTATGGAGCGAGAGTGTTTGGCAGCCCGCGATTGTCAGCGATCATAATTGGGTGGTTAGCGTCACCGAGGCTCGTAAAGCCGCCATATTGATTGTTAAGGTCACCAGCAGCGACTCAAATTACAATCACCTCCTTCACTTGCAATAACCATGTCAGGGGAATTATTGCTCTGATAATGGACAATATATGTGTGTGTCCTGCAGGTGTGGGCCTCTACCACACTGGTGCTACCACAGTCACTACCACACTGGTGCTACCACAGTCACTACCACACTGATGCTACCACAGTCACTACCACACTGGTGCTACCACAGTCACTACCACACTGGTGTTACCACCACAGTCACTACCACACTGGTGTTACCACCACGGTCACTACCACACTGGTGTTACCACCACAGTCACTACCACACTGGTGTTACCACCACAGTTACTACCACACTGGTGTTACCACCACAGTCACTACCACACTGGTGTTACCACCACAGTCACTACCACACTGGTGCTACCACAGTCACTACCACACTGGTGTTACCACCACAGTCACTACCACACTGGTGCTACCACAGTCACTACCACACTGGTGTTACCACCACAGTCACTACCACACTGGTGTTACCACCACAGTCACTACCACACTGGTGTTACCACCACAGTCACTACCACACTGGTGCTACCACAATCACTACCACACTGGTGTTACCACCACAGTCACTACCACACTGGTGCTACTACAGTCACTACCACACTGGTGTTACCACCACAGTCACTACCACACTGGTGTTACCACCACAGTTACTGCCACACTGGTGTTACCACCACAGTCACTACCACACAGGTGTTACCACCACAGTCACTACCACACTGGTGTTACCACCACAGTCACTACCACACTGGTGCTACCACAGTCACTACCACACTGGTGTTACCACCACAGTCACTACCACACTGGTGCTACCACAGTCACTACCACACTGGTGTTACCACCACAGTCACTACCACACTGGTGTTACCACCACAGTTACTGCCACACTGGTGTTACCACCACAGTCACTACCACACAGGTGTTACCACCACAGTCACTACCACACTGGTGTTACCACCACAGTCACTACCACACTGGTGTTACCACCACAGTCACTACCACACTGGTGTTACCACCACAATCACTACCACACTGGTGTTACCACCACAGTCACTACCACACTGGTGCTACCACAGTCACTACCACACTGGTGTTACCACCACAGTCACTACCACACTGGTGTTACCACCACAGTCACTACCACACTGGTGTTACCACCACAGTCACTACCACACTGGTGTTACCACCACAGTCACTACCACACTGGTGCTACCACAGTCACTACCACACTGGTGTTACCACCACAGTCACTACCACATTGGTGTTACCACCACAGTCACTACCACACTGGTGTTACCACCACAGTCACTACCACACTGGTGTTACCACCACAGTCACTACCACACTGGTGTTACCACCACAGTCACTACCACACTGGTGTTACCACAGTCACTACCACACTGGTGTTACCACCACAGTCACTACCACACTGGTGTTACCACCACAGTCACTACCACACTGGTGTTACCACCACAGTCACTACCACACTGGTGTTACCACAGTCACTACCACACTGGTGTTACCACCACAGTCACTACCACACTGGTGTTACCACCACAGTCACTACCACACTGGTGTTACCACCAGTCACTACCACACTGGTGTTACCCCACAGTCACTACCACACTGTGTTACCACACAGTCACTACACACTGGTGTTACCACACAGTCACTACCACACTGGTGTTACCACCACAGTCACTACCACACTGGTGTTACCACCACAGTCACTACCACACTGGTGTTACCACCACAGTCACTACCACACTGGTGTTACCACCACAGTCACTACCACACTGGTGTTACCACCACAGTCACTACCCACACTGGTGTTATCACCACAGTCACTACCACACTGGTGTTACCACCACAGTCACTACCACACTGGTGTTACCACCACAGTCACTACCACACTGGTGTTACCACCACAGTCACTACCACACTGGTGTTACCACCACAGTCACTACCACACTGGTGTTACCACCACAGTCACTACCACACTGGTGTTACCACCACAGTCACTACCACACTGGTGTTACCACCACAGTCACTACCACACTGGTGTTACCACCACAGTCACTACCACACTGGTGTTACCACCACAGTCACTACCACACTGGTGTTACCACCACAGTCACTACCACACTGGTGTTACCACCACAGTCACTACCACACTGGTGTTACCACCACAGTCACTACCACACTGGTGTTACCACCACAGTCACTACCACACTGGTGTTACCACCACAGTCACTACCACACTGGTGTTACCACCACAGTCACTACCACACTGGTGTTACCACACAGTCACTACCACACTGGTGTTACCACCACAGTCACTACCACACTGGTGTTACCACCACAGTCACTACCACACTGGTGTTACCACCACAGTCACTACCACACTGGTGTTACCACCACAGTCACTACCACACTGGTGTTACCACCACAGTCATACCACACTGGTGTTACCACCACAGTCACTACCACACTGGTGTTACCACCACAGTCACTACCACCACTGGTGTTACCACCACAGTCACTACCACACTGGTGTTACCACCACAGTCACTACCACACTGGTGTTACCACCACAGTCACTACCACACTGGTGTTACCACCACAGTCACTACCACACTGGTGTTACCACCACAGTCACTACCACACTGGTGTTACCACCACAGTCACTACCACACTGGTGTTACCACCACAGTCACTACCACACTGGTGTTACCACCACAGTCACTACCACACTGGTGTTACCACCACAGTCACTACCACACTGGTGTTACCACCACAGTCACTACCACACTGGTGTTACCCACAGTCACTACCACACTGGTGTTACCACAGTCACTACCACACTGGTGTTACCACCACAGTCACTACCACACTGGTGTTACCACCACAGTCACTACCACACTGGTGGTACCACCACAGTCACTACCACACTGGTGTTACCACCACAGTCACTACCACACTGGTGTTACCACCACAGTCACTACCACACTGGTGTTACCACACAGTCACTACCACACTGGTGTTACCACCACAGTCACTACCACACTGGTGTTACCACCACA
This sequence comes from Procambarus clarkii, assembly GCF_040958095.1. NCBI lineage: Eukaryota > Metazoa > Arthropoda > Malacostraca > Decapoda > Cambaridae > Procambarus > Procambarus clarkii. Next base: position 59,254,633 of record NC_091152.1, on the reverse strand, counting down.
GTCACTACCACACTGGTGTTACCACCACAGTCACTACCACACTGGTGTTACCACCACAGTCACTACCACACTGGTGTTACCACCACAGTCACTACCACACTGGTGTTACCACCACAGTCACTACCACACTGGTGTTACCACCACAGTCACTACCACACTGGTGTTACCACCACAGTCACTACCACACTGGTGTTACCACCACAGTCACTACCACACTGGTGTTACCACCACAGTCACTACCACACTGGTGTTACCACCACAGTCACTACCACACTGGTGTTACCACACAGGTCACTACCACACTGGTGTTACCACCACAGTCACTACCACACTGGTGTTACCACCACAGTCACTACCACACTTGGTGTTACCACCACAGTCACTACCACACTGGTGTTACCACCACAGTCACTACCACCACTGGTGTTACCACCACAGTCACTACCACACTGGTGTTACACCACAGTCACTACCACACTGGTGTTACCACCACAGTCACTACCACACTGGTGTTACCACCACAGTCACTACCACACTGGTGTTACCACCACAGTCACTACCACACTGGTGTTACCACCACAGTCACTACCACACTGGTGTTACCACCACAGTCACTACCACACTGGTGTTACACCACAGTCACTACCACACTGGTGTTACCACCACAGTCACTACCACACTGGTGTTACCACCAAGTCACTACCACACTGGTGCTACCACAGTCACTACCACACTGGTGTTACCACACAGTCACTACCACACTGGTGTTACCACCACAGTCACTACCACACTGGTGTTACCACCACAGTCACACCACACTGGTGTTACCACCACAGTCACTACCACACTGGTGTTACCACCACAGTCACTACCACACTGGTGTTACCACCACAGTCACTACCACACTGGTGTTACCACACAGTCACTACCACACTGGTGTTACCACCACAGTCACTACCACACTGTGTTACCACCACAGTCACTACCACTGGTGTTACCACCACAGTCACTACCACACTGGTGTTACCACCACAGTCACTACCACACTGGTGTTACCACCACAGTCACACACTGGTGTTACCACCACTACCACACTGGTGTACCACCACAGTCACTACCACACTGGTGTTACCACCACAGTCACTACCACACTGGTGTTACCACCACAGTCACCACACTGGTGTTACCACCACAGTCACTACCACACTGGTGTTACCACCACAGTCACTACCACACTGGTGTTACCACCACAGTCACTACCACACTGGTGTTACCACCACAGTCACTACCACACTGGTGTTACCACCACAGTCACTACCACACTGGTGTTACCACCACAGTCACTACCACACTGGTGTTACCACCACAGTCACTACCACACTGGTGTTACCACCACAGTCACTACCACACTGGTGTTACCACCACAGTCACTACCACACTGGTGTTACCACCACAGTCACTACCACACTGGTGTTACCACCACCAGTCACTACCACACTGGTGTTACCACCACAGTCTACCACACTGTGGTTACCACACAGTCACTACCACACTGGTTTTACCACCACGTCACTACCACAATGGTGTAACCACTAGTTCACTACCACACTGGTGTTACCACCACAGTCACTTACACACTGGTGTTACCACCAACAGTCACTACCAACTGGTGTTACCACCACAGTCACTACCACACTGGTGTTACCACCACAGTCACTACCACACTGGTGTTACAACACAGTCACTACCACACTGTGTTACCACCACAGTCACTACCACACTGGTGTTACCACCACAGTCACTACCACACTGGTGTTACCACCACAGTCACTACCACACTGGTGTTACCACCACAGTCACTACCACACTTGGTGTTACCCACCAAGTCACTACCACACTGGTGTTACACCACAGTTCATACACACTGGTGTTACCACCACAGTCACTACCACTACTGGTGTTAACCACCACAGTCTCCTACCACACTGGGTTACCACCACAGTCACTACCACACTGGTGTACCACCACAGTCACTACCACACTGGTGTTTACCACCACAGTCACTACCACCCTGTGTTATCCACCTACAGTCACTACCACCCTGTGTTACCACCACAGTCACTACCACACTGGTGTTACCACACAGTCACTACCACACTGTGTTACCACCACAGTCACTACCACACTGGTGTTACCACACAGTCACTACCACACTGGTGTTACACCACAGTCACTACCACACTGGTGTTACCACAAGTCACTACCACACTGGTGTTACCACCACAGTCTACTACCACACTGGTGTTACCACCACAGTCACTACCACACTGGTGTTACCACCACAGTCACTACCACACTGGTGTTACCACACAGTCACTACCACACTGGTGTTACCACAGTCACTACCACACTGGTGTTACCACAGTCACTACCACACTGGTGTTACCACCACAGTCACTACCACACTGGTGTTACCACCACAGTCACTACCACACTGGTGTTACCACCACAGTCACTACCACACTGGTGTTACCACCACAGTCACTACCACACTGGTGTTACCACAGTCACTACCACACTGGTGTTACCACCACAGTCACTACCACACTGGTGTTACCACAGTCACTACCACACTGGTGTTACCACCACAGTCACTACCACACTGGTGTTACCACACAGTCACTACCACACTGGTGTTACCACCAAGTCACTACCACACTGGTGTTACCACCACAGTCACTACCACACTGGTGTTACCACACAGTCACTACCACACTGGTGTTACCACCACAGTCACTACCACACTGGTGTTACCACAGTCACTACCACACTGGTGTTACCACCACAGTCACTACCACACTGGTGTTACCACCACAGTCACTACCACACTGGTGTTACCACCACAGTCACTACCACACTGGTGTTACCACCACAGTCACTACCACACTGGTGTTACCACCACAGTCACTACCACACTGGTGTTACCACCAGTCATACCACACTGGTGTTACCACAGTCACTACCACACTGGTGTTACCACCACAGTCACTACCACACTGGTGTTACCACCACAGTCACTACCACACTGGTGTTACCACCACAGTCACTACCACACTGGTGTTACCACCACAGTCACTACCACACTGGTGTTACCACCACAGTCACTACCACACTGGTGTTACCACCACAGTCACTACCACACTGGTGTTACCACCACAGTCACTACCACACTGGTGTTACCACCACAGTCACTACCACACTGGTGTTACCACCACAGTCACTACCACACTGGTGTTACCACCACAGTCACTACCACACTGGTGTTACCACAGTCACTACCACACTGGTGTTACCACCACAGTCACTACCACACTGGTGTTACCACCACAGTCACTACCACACTGGTGTTACCACACAGTCACTACCACACTGGTGTTACCACCACAGTCACTACCACACTGGTGTTACCACACAGTCACTACCACACTGGTGTTACCACCACAGTCACTACCAACTGGTGTTACCACCACAGTCACTACCACACTGGTGTTACCACAGTCACTACCACACTGGTGTTACCACCACAGTCACTACCACACTGGTGTTACCACACAGTCACTACCACACTGGTGTTACCACCACAGTCACTACCACACTGGTGTTACCACCACAGTCACTACCACACTGGTGTTACCACACAGTCACTACCACACTGGTGTTACCACACAGTCACTACCACACTGGTGTTACCACAGTCACTACCACACTGGTGTTACCACAGTCACTACACACTGGTGTTACCACACAGTCACTACCACACTGGTTGTTACCAACACAGTCACTACCACACTGGTGTTACCACCACAGTCACTACCACACTGGTGTTACCACCACAGTCACTACCACACTGGTGTTACCACCACAGTCACTACCACACTGGTGTTACCACCACAGTCACTACCACACTGGTGTTACCACCACAGTCACTACCACACTGGTGTTACCACCACAGTCACTACCACACTGGTGTTACCACCACAGTCACTACCACACTGGTGTTACCACCACAGTCACTACCACACTGGTGTTACCACAGTCACTACCACACTGGTGTTACCACCACAGTCACTACCACACTGGTGTTACCACCACAGTCACTACCACACTGGTGTTACCACACAGTCACTACCACACTGGTGTTACCACCACAGTCACTACCACACTGGTGTTACCACCACAGTCACTACCACACTGGTGTTACCACCACAGTCACTACCACACTGGTGTTACCACCACAGTCACTACCACACTGGTGTTACCACCACAGTCACTACCACACTGGTGTTACCACCACAGTCACTACCACACTGGTGTTACCACAGTCACTACCACACTGGTGTTACCACCACAGTCACTACCACACTGGTGTTACCACCACAGTCACTACCACACTGGTGTTACCACCACAGTCACTACCACACTGGTGTTACCACCACAGTCACTACCACACTGGTGTTACCACCACAGTCACTACCACACTGGTGTTACCACCACAGTCACTACCACACTGGTGTTACCACACAGTCACTACCACACTGGTGTTACCACAGTCACTACCACACTGGTGTTACCACCACAGTCACTACCACACTGGTGTTACCACAGTCACTACCACACTGGTGTTACCACCACAGTCACTACCACACTGGTGTTACCACCACAGTCACTACCACACTGGTGTTACCACCACAGTCACTACCACACTGGTGTTACCACCACAGTCACTACCACACTGGTGTTACCACCACAGTCACTACCACACTGGTGTTACCACCACAGTCACTACCACACTGGTGTTACCACCACAGTCACTACCACACTGGTGTTACCACCACAGTCACTACCACACTGGTGTTACCACACAGTCACTACCACACTGGTGTTACCACCACAGTCACTACCACACTGGTGTTACCACCACAGTCACTACCACACTGGTGTTACCACCACAGTCACTACCACACTGGTGTTACCACCACAGTCACTACCACACTGGTGTTACCACCACAGTCACTACCACACTGGTGTTACCACAGTCACTACCACACTGGTGTTACCACCACAGTCACTACCACACTGGTGTTACCACCACAGTCACTACCACACTGGTGTTACCACCACAGTCACTACCACACTGGTGTTACCACCACAGTCACTACCACACTGGTGTTACCACCACAGTCACTACCACACTGGTGTTACCACAGTCACTACCACACTGGTGTTACCACCACAGTCACTACCACACTGGTGTTACCACCACAGTCACTACCACACTGGTGTTACCACCACAGTCACTACCACACTGGTGTTACCACAGTCACTACCACACTGGTGTTACCACAGTCACTACCACACTGGTGTTACCACAGTCACTACCACACTGGTGTTACCACCACAGTCACTACCACACTGGTGTTACCACAGTCACTACCACACTGGTGTTACCACCACAGTCACTACCACACTGGTGTTACCACCACAGTCACTACCACACTGGTGTTACCACAGTCACTACCACACTGGTGTTACCACCACAGTCACTACCACACTGGTGTTACCACAGTCACTACCACACTGGTGTTACCACCACAGTCACTACCACACTGGTGTTACCACACAGTCACTACCACACTGGTGTTACCACCACAGTCACTACCACACTGGTGTTACCACCACAGTCACTACCACACTGGTGTTACCACCACAGTCACTACCACACTGGTGTTACCACCACAGTCACTACCACACTGGTGTTACCACCACAGTCACTACCACACTGGTGTTACCACCACAGTCACTACCACACTGGTGTTACCACCACAGTCACTACCACACTGGTGTTACCACCACAGTCACTACCACACTGGTGTTACCACCACAGTCACTACCACACTGGTGTTACCACCACAGTCACTACCACACTGGTGTTACCACCACAGTCACTACCACACTGGTGTTACCACAGTCACTACCACACTGGTGTTACCACCACAGTCACTACCACACTGGTGTTACCACCACAGTCATACCACATTGGTGTTACCAACCAGTCACTACCACACTGGTGTTACCACCACAGTCATACCACACTGGTGTTACCCACAGTCACTACCACACTTGGTGTTACCACCACAGTCACTACCACACTGGTGTTACCACCACAGTTACTACCACACTGGGTGTTACCACCAACAGTCACTACCACACTGGTGTTACCACACAGTCACTACCACACTGGTGTTACCTGACCACAGTCATCTACCACTATCTGGTGTACACCACAGTCACTACCCAACTGGTGTTACCCACAGTCACTACCACACTGGTGTTACCACCACAGTCACTACCACACTGGTGGTTACCACCACAGTTCACTACCACACTGGTGTTACCACCACAGTCACTACCACACATGGTGTTACCACCACAGTCACTACCACAATGGTGTTACCACCACAGTCACTACCACACTGGTGTTACCACCACAGTCACTACCACACTTGGTGTTACCACCACAGTCACTACCACACTGGTGTTTACCACCACAGTCCCTACCACACTGGTGTTACCACCACAGTCACTACCACACTGGGTTACCACCACAGTCATCTACCACACTGGTGTTACCACCACAGTCACTACCACACTGGTGTTACCACCACAGTCACTACCACACTGGTGTTACCACCACAGTCACTACCACACTGGTGTTACCACCACAGTCACTACCACACTGGTGTTACCACCACAGTCACTACCACACTGGTGTTACCACCACAGTCACTACCACACTGGTGTTACCACCACAGTCACTACCACACTGGTGTTACCACCACAGTCACTACCACACTGGTGTTACCACCACAGTCACTACCACACTGGTGTTACCACCACAGTCACTACCACACTGGTGTTACCCCACAGTCACTAACCACACTGGTGTTACCACCACAGTCACTACCACACTGGTGTTACCACCACAGTCACTACCACACTGGTGTTACCACCACAGTCACTACCACACTGGTGTTACCACCACAGTCACTACCACACTGGTGTTACCACCACAGTCACTACCACACTGGTGTTACCACCACAGTCACTACCACACTGGTGTTACCACACAGTCACTACCACACTGGTGTTACCACCACAGTCACTACCACACTGGTGTTAACCACAGTCACTACCACACTGGTGTTACCACTACAGTCACTACCACACTGGTGTTACCACCACAGTCACTACCACACTGGTGTTACCACCACAGTCACTACCACACTGGTGTTACAACCACAGTCACTACCACACTGGTGTTACCACCACAGTCACTACCACACTGGTGTTACCACCACAGTCACTACCACACTGGTGTTACCACACAGTCACTACCACACTGGTGTTACCACCACAGTCACTACCACACTGGTGTTACCACCACAGTCACTACCACACTGGTGTTACCACACAGTCACTACCACACTGGTGTTACCACCACAGTCACTACCACACTGGTGTTACCACCACAGTCACTACCACACTGGTGTTACCACCACAGTCACTACCACACTGGTGTTACCACAGTCACTACCACACTGGTGTTACCACCACAGTCACTACCACACTGGTGTTACCACCACAGTCACTACCACACTGGTGTTACCACCACAGTCACTACCACACTGGTGTTACCACCACAGTCACTACCACACTGGTGTTACCACAGTCACTACCACACTGGTGTTACCACCACAGTCACTACCACACTGGTGTTACCACCACAGTCACTACCACACTGGTGTTACCACAGTCACTACCACACTGGTGTTACCACCACAGTCACTACCACACTGGTGTTACCACAGTCACTACCACACTGGTGTTACCACCACAGTCACTACCACACTGGTGTTACCACCACAGTCACTACCACACTGGTGTTACCACCACAGTCACTACCACACTGGTGTTACCACAGTCACTACCACACTGGTGTTACCACCACAGTCACTACCACACTGGTGTTACCACCACAGTCACTACCACACTGGTGTTACCACCACAGTCACTACCACACTGGTGTTACTCCCACAGTCACTACCACACTGGTGTTACCACCACAGTCACTACCACACTGGTGTTACCACCACAGTCACTACCACACTGGTGTTACCACCACAGTCACTACCACACTGGTGTTACCACCACAGTCACTACCACACTGGTGTTACCACCACAGTCACTACCACACTGGTGTTACCACCACAGTCACTACCACACTGGTGTTACCACCACAGTCACTACCACACTGGTGTTACCACCACAGTCACTACCACACTGGTGTTACCACCACAGTCACTACCACACTGGTGTTACCACCACAGTCACTACCACACTGGTGTTACCACAGTCACTACCACACTGGTGTTACCACCACAGTCACTACCACACTGGTGTTACCACCACAGTCACTACCACACTGGTGTTTCCACCACAGTCTCTACCACACTGGTGTTACCACCACAGTCACTACCACACTGGTGTTTACCACCACAGTCACTACCACACTGGTGTTACCACCACAGTCACTACCACACTGGTGTTACCACCACAGTCACTACCACACTGGTGTTACAGCCACAGTCACTACCACACTGTGTTACCACCACAGTCACTACCACACTGGTGTTACCACCACAGTCACTACCACACTGGTGTTACCACCACAGTCACTACCACACTGGTGTTACCACCACAGTCACTACCACACTGGTGTTACCACCACAGTCACTACCACACTGGTGTTACCACAGTCACTACCACACTGGTGTTACCCACAGTCACTACCACACTGGTGTTACCACCACAGTCACTACCACACTGGTGTTACCACACAGTCACTACCACACTGGTGTTACCACCACAGTCACTACCACACTGGTGTTACCACCACAGTCACTACCACACTGGTGTTACCACCACAGTCACTACCACACTGGTGTTACCACCACAGTCACTACCACACTGGTGTTACCACAGTCACTACCACACTGGTGTTACCACCACAGTCACTACCACACTGGTGTTACCACAGTCACTACCACACTGGTGTTACCACCACAGTCACTACCACACTGGTGTTACCACCACAGTCACTACCACACTGGTGTTACCACCACAGTCACTACCACACTGGTGTTACCACACAGTCACTACCACACCTGGTGTTACCACCACAGTCACTACCACACTGGTGTTACCACCACAGTCACTACCACACTGGTGTTACCACCACAGTCACTACCACACTGGTGTTACCACCACAGTCACTACCACACTGGTGTTACCACAGTCACTACCACACTGGTGTTACCACCACAGTCACTACCACACTGGTGTTACCACACAGTCACTACCACACTGGTGTTACCACCACAGTCACTACCACACTGGTGTTACCACCACAGTCACTACCACACTGGTGTTACCACCACAGTCACTACCACACTGGTGTTACCACCACAGTCACTACCACACTGGTGTTACCACCACAGTCACTACCACACTGGTGTTACCACCACAGTCACTACCACACTGGTGTTACCACCACAGTCACTACCACACTGGTGTTACCACCACAGTCACTACCACACTGGTGTTACCACCACAGTCACTACCACACTGGTGTTACCACCACAGTCACTACCACACTGGTGTTACCACCACAGTCACTACCACACTGGTGTTACCACCACAGTCACTACCACACTGGTGTTACCACCACAGTCACTACCACACTGGTGTTACCACCACCGTCACTACCACACTGGTGTTACCACCACAGTCACTACCACACTGGTGTTACCACCACAGTCACTACCACACTGGTGTTACCACCACAGTCACTACCACACTGGTGTTACCACCACAGTCACTACCACACTGGTGTTACCACCACAGTCACTACCACACTGGTGTTACCACCAGTCACTTGAGTGGTGCAGTCGGTAGAGTGACACAGAACACAGTGTAGCAGTCGGTAGAGTGACACAGAACACAGTGTAGCAGTCGGTAGAGTGACACAGAACACAGTGTAGCAGTCGGTAGTGTCACAGAACACAGTGTAGCAGTCGGTAGTGACACAGAACACAGTGTAGCAGTCGGTAGTGACACAGAACACAGTGTAGCAGTCGGTAGAGTGACACAGAACACAGTGTAGCAGTCGGTAGTGACACAGAGCACAGTGTAGCAGTCGGTAGTGACACAGAACACAGTGTAGCAGTCGGTAGTGACACAGAACACAGTGTAGCAGTCGGTAGTGACACAGAACACAGTGTAGCAGTCGGTAGTGACACAGAACACAGTGTAGCAGTCGGTAGAGTGACACAGAACACAGTGTAGCAGTCGGTAGTGACACAGAGCACAGTGTAGCAGTCGGTAGTGACACAGAACACAGTGTAGCAGTCGGTAGTGACACAGAACACAGTGTAACAGTCGGTAGTGACACAGAGCACAGTGTAGCAGTCGGTAGAGTGACACAGAACACAGTGTAGCAGTCGGTAGTGACACAGAGCACAGTGTAGCAGTCGGTAGTGACACAGAACACAGTGTAGCAGTCGGTAGTGACACAGAACACAGTGTAGCAGTCGGTAGTGACACAGAACACAGTGTAGCAGTCGGTAGTGACACAGAACACAGTGTAGCAGTCGGTAGAGTGACACAGAACACAGTGTAGCAGTCGGTAGTGACACAGAGCACAGTGTAGCAGTCGGTAGTGACACAGAACACAGTGTAGCAGTCGGTAGTGACACAGAACACAGTGTAACAGTCGGTAGTGACACAGAGCACAGTGTAGCAGTCGGTAGAGTGACACAGAACACAGTGTGACAGTCAGTAGTGTCACAGAACACTGTACAATTCACACCAAATCGTTATAAACATTACCATCTGCCACAAAATTATTTCTGAAACTCTACACAAGTATTCAGTCAATACAAATGATAATAGGATTCAGCAACTTTCCTTGGCCCAGCCCGTCACTCAAGAGGTTGATCAGAACAATTGGTAGGGAGAAGGAATGGTTGTTGAACCTGTCTTGCGTGTATTATATTATATTATTGTTTTGTAATTCAAGTTCCGTGCAGAGTTCAAGGAGATCTGTGCTTGATGTTCACGTCTCTGTGCCCTTCCCCCTCCTCACTCTTTCTCACCCTCACCCTTACTCTAGCCCCTCTCCCTCACTCACAAAATCAATCTCTGCATACAGTAAAACAAATGACTCTCTCGACGATTGGGTTATAAGAAGTAAATAGTATATGAGGCTAGCAAACCGCAGGACTACTGACGCAAGCGAGACTACAGAAACCTAACAACCGCTGGACTATTGACGCAAGCGAGGCTACAGAACCTAACAGCCGCAGGACTACTGACGCAAGAGAGGCTACAGAACCTAACAGCCGCAGGACTACTGACGCAAGCGAGGCTACAGAACCTAACAACCGCTGGACTACTGACGCAAGAGAGGCTACAGAACCTAACAGCCGCAGGACTACTGACGCAAGCGAGGCTACAGAACCTAACAACCGCTGGACTACTGACACAAGAGAGGCTACAGAACCTAACAACCGCTGGACTACTGACGCAAGAGAGGCTACAGAACCTAACAACCGCAGGACTACTGACGCAAGCGAGGCTACAGATCCTAACAACCGCAGGACTACTGACGCAAGCGAGGCTACAGATCCTAACAGCCGCAGGACTACTGACGCAGGCGAGGCCACAGGTCCTTTTTACACCCGCGGTAAAGGCCCCTCTGTATGCACCGACCGTGGTCATGCACCCTACGGACGGTCCTAAAGGAGCCGGGGAGAAAGAGAGGGAGAAACTAATATAACATAGTTCTTGTTAATATAAATGTGGGATGCTTTTAGAAAACGACCCGAAGGGACACTTCTTTATACTATATTCTCATTATAATGGAGTATCTTTTCTGTGGTTTTTGTTGGTAATGGAGTATCTTTTCTTCCTCTATGAGTATCTTTTTTATGTAAACGGTGAACTTTGCTAGGAAGTAGAGGTTTCAACCTCTCGAAGAATTAAGAATATCTAATATCCACTAGTATCTTCCTAACATGTTTATCACCTAAGTATCTTTACCTAGGCCATGTCACGAGATTTAATGTAGGAAGATACCCATGGTTCCATAAGCTTTATTCATTTAGTTATTTAGAAGAAGGTATAATGGGTTTGTGAGATGACAAAATATTGTTTATTTTTTACAATCTTACAAAGTCACAACATGCATAGCGTTTCGGGCAGAATATTATATTTGTTTGTATATTAATATTCTGAATAGTTTATTCTGTATACCAGTATACCCTGTATTAATCTGTATACTAGTGTACTTTGTATACAAGTAGATAACGCTAGTGATAGAGGACTATCTCTCTACTATACTTAAAATATTTTAGCGTCTACTATAGCAATTCCTACCAAGATTCTCCAAACCTCTTCTGAATTAAACTATGAAGTCATTTGGTACGACAAGACTATATTGATTGCAGCTGTGGAGGCGGTCGCCTAGGGGCTATGGCTGACCAACCACGTGGTAATCAACATACATGCGAATGTGGAGAAAACGGGGAAAACAGCGGCTCACCTTGGGCTGAAGTCTTCTCCCAGGGTTGCTGAAGAAATACGACGGCTTCTAGGGGCGAGGATGGGCGAGGTCCAATGATAGCTGGCCAATGTGGGGTGCTGGATAACCACAGTCCAGGGGGCGTTACTAACAGGCCCTTCTTCAGCCAGGTGCGGTTCTCGTCTGGCCTCCCTCTCGCCTCCAGGCATGCGCGCGGGTGATGCGCAGACGCACGGCGTCGAGCTTCCACCCACCAATCAGGAGTAGCTAATCTAAAAAGTTACCCTGGCGGGTATTTTGAATGTGGTTCCCTCCACACAGCTACACTGGTAGCTGTGTGGAGCTACCAGTGCTCCACACATTAGGTAGCTCCCCCCGTCCCTATAAAGTAAGGTGTGTATTAGAAATTATTTTAACTTAAACTGTCCCTTTCTTGGATACACCCACCACTGGCTTCACATTGAGGGGTGGAATGGTGTGTATGATAATGGAATAGAATGTCTGGTTTTAATTAAAAAAAGAATATTGTAATTGGTTCATTATTTACACATTTATGATTCGCTTTTGGTATAGTATTTATTCTTGGTTCACTTGAAATACTATACTAAGATATTTAGTTTGTTTTTATAAGTATAAAATTATATAGTTTTCTGGTATGCAAGTACTTGCTTGCATCTTTTTACATGTATGAAATTAGGCATTATTTTAATTTTTTAATTTTCTATATTTATAATGTTATTTATATTCACACTTTGTACAATTACACTACACTCTACAATTATTGTTTTTTTTTATTGTTTCTTTTGTACAAGATTGAAAAGCCTCTGACCGTTCTCGGTAGTGACTTTGGCCAGGAGTTCTATGTCTATGTTTAGCCATTTTGCTACACATATCCCCACTTCCCCGATGTAAGCGGGCGATGAAAGGGCGCTTGGCCCTGCCCTGGTTAACACTGGTGCTGCTGATTCCAGGAGCAGTCGCCCTCTTGGTATTACTTTCACTGTATTTATTTGCTGGACTATCGGCCTCTCCCCAATATCCAAACTAAAATAGGTATTTGGGAAGTAGTTGAGCCATTTTTGAACTGTATTCCCAGACCCTGTGAAACCTCGCATATGCATAGGTTGAGCGGAACCACAGAATTCTTGCAGATCGGTGAGCGCTGTATAGTAGATTAAGTCCGAATTATCTCCCCTTTTGGGACGCAAGGAAATTATTAAAGGTCGCCTCACCGAGGCATATTGGAGTACGTGTCGGAATACTTCACTCTGTACCTTTCTCTCTTCCAGAATTGCCATTTCCCAATCAAACCCGATTGGCCCCAGAGGTACAGTGGGCATTATATTCATATATATGTTTAGGGTTTTAAGGGACATGGCATCTGCATAGTCCGGGTAGAGACCCAATGATATTGTCCAACCCGGTGGGGTCTCACAGCTCCGTGGGTATTCCATTGGGTTCATGTATGCCATGACCCCCCCCGTCAGACTGTGGGTCGGTGTTGGATTCAGCTCTTTGATCTGCAGGTTGATTTTTCGCATAGCGTAAATTGGGAGGAGAGTGTCCTCACCGGAAATTAAGTCCCCCTTAGGGTATCGTTTACCCTGAAATGACTGTCAAAGAAAGAGATACTCCAGGTGGAAGAAGCCGTAAATACACTGGTGGGATTTTGTGGGCCTATACAATCCTGGTGACACGTCCCTAGACGCGTGTCCACACTTGAGGTAGGATTAGAAAGAGACATTGTGTCTCCGGTCTGGCGATGTCTTGCCAGACTCATATTTTCGCTAGAGGAGTAATGAGACTGAACGAATTTGTCCATGGCCTTCGGGGTTTCCAGTGTCTCCCACCCAGGACGTTCCACCCGACTCAACTGGAGTTGAGTTTCCAAATACTTCATTAATAATCCCCACCCTGAGATGATAGGTACACCTCGGATCTTCCCTGGTCCCTTTGACTCCCGTGGGGTTTCCGACTCGTATTCTGAGTAATCAGAAGATGACTCCTTGTTAGCCATCGTTGTGTTGAGGCGCAGTGCTGCAATAAACAGTGACTTAACAGTAAGAAAGGCATGTATTGAAACTATTCCCTACGTGCGTTCTTACACCATGGACATATATACTCCGGCTGAGAACGTACATTCACCACGGTTGCTCCCACACAGCTCCCATGAAAACATTCAGCACACCCATCACATTACACCATAAATTTCCCGTCATATGGCTGCCTACATACGCAGTAAAGGTCTTGATAAGGTAATGATGTCGCTTCTGAAACCCGTGTCCTGTGCTGTTTAAAGTGAATCACCCAGTTTGGATATACACGGTCCTTACACTTCTTTAGTCTATCATGATTTACTGTCGTGAGGTCACGCTGAAGCTTAACCCTAAATAAACAGGATGAAAATTTATGAATGATGATTCCTGGTCCTTTCCATTGCGGCGATAATTTTTTACACTGCCCTTTTGTCTGTGCTGTATCCAGCAGATAAACCAGATCGCCCTTTTCATAGGTCTGTAATCGTGCCCTCAGATCGTAATCCTTCTTCATTCGTTCTTGGGAAGATGAGAGAGTTTTTCGGGCTAGCTCGTGTGCCCTTTCTATTTCCCGTTGCAAATGCGCTAAATAAGATATTGCGTCTTGGATAGGATATCCCTCCTGGGGATACATCAGATCTATTGGCTGGTTAGTTTCTCGGCCAAGCATTAACTTGTTAGGGATGAATCCCGTTCGTCGATTCACGCTTGACCTAATTGCCCCAGCTATGTGTTGAACGTAGTCATCCCAACTATCCTGTTGAGAACTGACATAACATCGTAAGGCATTCATGATGGTTCTATTGTACCGATCTACCTGGCCATTCGCTGACGGCCTATAAGCTGTGGTACGGGTCTTGTGGATGTGCATCATTTCGCAAGGTTTAGTGAACAAGTCACTCTCAAAGTTTCTCCCTTGATCGGTAAATATTTTAAATGGATACCCAAACCGGGTGAAGACTCCATCGAGCGCCGCTCTTGCCGTATCCTCCGCGGTTTGGGATGGTAGTGGCACACATTCTATCCATTTGGTAAATTGATCCACCATTACCAAGAGATATTCATTACCCTTCTGAGTCTTGGGCAGTGGTCCCAAAAAGTCTAAGTGTACCCTTTCCATGGGTGCCCCTGCATGGTACTTGAGCAACTCATGCCTACTGGATTTGGACGCTTTTTTTTGATACTGCAGAGATGGCGTGAAGCCACATAATTAGCAACCTGGGTTGTTAGTCCGTACCAAAAATACCTTGATTTGACTCTCTCCAATGTGCGATTCCTGCCCTGATGACCCATATTGGGTATATCATGGCATAAATTCAACACTTCCTGTCTCAAGCTATTGGGGATGTATAACAGTTTTTGAGCCATTCCATCCTGGTCTACCTTATGCCACCACCAAAGGTCATTTTCTAAAACAAAGGCCTCTTTGTTGAGCCAGTAGTATTTTATGGCGGGGCTGGCTCCGAATAGGTCCCCCTCTGCCGGGTGTTGGCCCCCTACCCATGCTCTCACCATTCTCATGTCTAGGTCATTTTCAGTCTGCTGCTGCAATTCCCGAATGGGCATCCCATATCTGTCCCCCGTGGCCTTTGTGAGTATTCAAATGCTTACTATGTTTGGTAGGGCTCCATTCCGTCTCATTCCGGATGTGTCCTCTACTTCTCTTTGATCTGTATCCTCCGGGTCCCATGGGAACACAACAAAATTGTTGTCTTCCGACCACCAGTCTGTCGAGAGAGGCTTGGTGTTTATTTGTCTAATTGTCCCCCGTGCCTGAATACTACATGCACAATTGAATGATCCTGTAGCTAGTGGTACCACGTCATCTACCGTTTCTTGGAATGTTGCCCAGTTTTGGTGTGCCCTGTGACAATAAGAACAGCCCCCGCACGGTAAGTCCTGTAAGGGAATGTCATGACGGAAATGTGTATATAGCTGCTGGTTGTCCCCTTCCCTCGACAACGAGTCCGCATTGGTGTGTTTCTTTCCGGCCCCGTGTTGTATTTTCAAGTCAAACTGGCTTAGTTCTTCCAACCAACGAGCTAATTGGCCCTGGGGGTTCTTGAACCTAGTCAACCATACCAGACTGCCATGATCCGTTCGGATAATAAAAGGCCGGCCCAGTAAATAGTGCCGAAAAAGTCTGGTAAACCTCACAACTGCTAACAATTCCTTCCTGGTAGTGCAATACCGTCTTTGCTCTGGGGTTAATGCAAAACTAGCGTAAGCAATGACCTTCTCCTGCTCGTCCTGAACCTGCAGCAACTCAGCACCTATTGCCCAATCAGAGGCGTCAGTATCCAGGATAAATGGATCCTGTCCATTGGGTAGACCCAAAACAGGGGCCGTAGTCAAAGCAGTTTTGATAGCGCCGAAAGCCTCTTGATGTTTACATTCCCAATTAAATTTGTTTGCCCCGGTTAATGCATATAAAGGGGCTGCTAGCTCCGCAAATCCTTCTATAAAAGCCCTGTGATAGTTGGCTAATCCTAAGAATTTTTCCACATCCTTGGACGACCAAGGGGTTTGCCACCTTACCACTGCCTCTATTGCCTCCTTTCCCAATTCTAGCCCCGTCCTGCTAACTATTCTGCCCAAGAATTCAACCCGCCTTCTAAACAAAGCACATTTTTGTGGCTTAAGGCATAGACCATATTTTCTAATTCGTTCAAAAACTTGCTCCAGGTTGAAGAGATGACTCTGAAAGGACTCACCTAGCACTAAGATGTCATCCAAAAAAAGCTAGTACGGTCTCCCAATTTAATTCTCGTAACACTAGATTCATGATTCTTGCATAGGTACCTGGTGCATTGCAAAGGCCAAAAGCCATTTTCTTAAACTCAAAAGGACCATACTTGGTGATAAATGCCGTCTTTTTTCGGTCTTCCTCTGCTACGTTAATTTGGTAATACGCTGAATTGCCATCTAATTTACTGAACCATTCGTTCCCTGCTAACGTTTCTAAACATTCATCAACTAATGGAAGTGGATATACATCTTTTACGGTACGGGAATTCAGTTCCCGGTAGTCCATGCACCACTGAACTGAGCTATCCTTTTTCCTCCCTAATACTGGTGCCGATGCCCACTCAGACATTGATGGTTGAATAATACCTGCATCAACCATTTGCTGAAGGTTTCCTTTTTCCTCCTGTGCAAAACATGCTGGTATTCGTCGTATTTTTTGTTTCACCGGTCTGGCTTTGCCTGTGTTGATGTGATGTGACACTTCATTAAAAGAACCCAAGTCAAATTCGCTTGCCACAAATACATCTTTATATGTCAGTAACAAATGAGACAGTTGGCACACCTGTTCTGTTGTCAGGGTCTCTTCTATGTCCTGTAACAGGTTTAACATATGAGTGGGTAGATTATCGTGGGTTTCCTGTGATGTTTCCCCTATCGACCTTACAGCCATCACTGGCCTAGACTTGGGTAAAACTTCCCATGCTGCTTCTGCGTTAGCCACATGCATCTGTCTCTTCAATGTGAGGTTCCTTTCTGTGACATTAAGTACACATATTCGTAGGGTTTTCCCATTTTGGTGCAATGTGCGCATTATTGATACCCTCCCCTCATCCAAGGGTTCCACTAGGTATTGTGGCATGTTATTGTCCAGTTCACATAGGACGTTTGCCACCGACCGAGGTGGAATGACTGTGTGTTGAGACACCGCCACTTTAGCTATGCAAGGGTTGGAGTTTGGGTCTGATGCATCTTCCCTTCCTAATTGCATAGGAATAATTTGTCCCTGTAATATCATCTGAGATTGAGCCAAGGCCAGGCCGATGCCCTGACGTTTCATAAAATCAAGCCACAATAGCATGTTATCTTCAATTGGTGCTACATATATGTTTACTTCAAATTTCCCTCCAGCAATTAGTAATGTAACTGGCCCTATCAGTGTTCCTGGAAAACACATACATTTCCCCGCGGTATTGAGTGTGATCCGCCTTATTACTGGGGGTGGAGGTATCAACTGTTGATGAACCTCTTGAGAAATAATTGTGACCTCTGCTGCTGTGTCAACTATTGCTTTCACCATTACGTTCTCTACTTGAATCGAGATCCAGAACATGGACCCAGACCGTAATTACCTAATAGTTATTTGTTCTTGTTCCTCCTTTTCCTGGTTATCGATGCCCTCGGGTGTGCAGGATTGGTCTACCTCATCCTGGGAAAACAACTACTCTGCTCTTGAGAGAATCCTTCCTCTTCACCTACTTGCTGGAACCTTAAATGTACTCCCTCATGTTGATAGAAGTCATCTTCATCTTGCGACACTTGTCCGTCACTTATGTTCTTTTCGTACGCCAGTGCTATCGTTCCAGGTGCACCTTCTGCAAATGTCTGATCAGGCAGCCAAACTTCCTGATGAATATCCAGTGCTGGTATTTGGAGGGTATAAGTTTTGAACCCTCGAGAAGGACTAGGTGTCTCGAGAAGGGCTTGGAGGTGGTGTAACCACGCTCTGCTGGTCTGGCAAGTCATGGGTCGAATCTAGGCCTCTTGAGCCGACCCATCTTTGTTTAAAGACTGCTCCTCCTCCAGAAATGAAACATGATACTTATCGTTGGAACGCTCTTCCTGTTTACGGCCTTCGTCCCAGCCACTCCTAGATTGTTGGCAATCGCGAGCAAAATGACCCTCTTCCCCCACATAGGTAACAATTATTACTCCTCCTAGGTGATGGGGTGCGTTGGCCCCGAGGCGATATGATGGCGTTTGTGAGACGCCTCAAACCCTCACATACCTCGTCCAATTTGTCACGAACCCCTGAGATTCCTGAGACGACTTCGTCTAGTTTTGCGTTCATGCCTGTCAATTTATCTAATTTTGTATCTATTCCCGCAAGAGATGGAGATCCTGATCCAGCATTTGTTTGCCGGAGATCCCCCCTTACCCTGGCCTGATAAACTATTATCCGGTGACGACTCTGGCAATTTTGAGGGTGTCCTTGTGTGGAGGTGGAAAGCCAAATTACTCCTGGCTGGTTGTTCATATCGGGAAGGCCTACCCACGGCATTTATCCGCACTGCTGGCCCTTGGGACCTCTGCTGCTGGGAACTAACTGAGGATGACCCTGCTGACCCGTGAATAGCAACAGAATTATGCTCAAATGTTTGAGCCCTATCAATGGCTTTCTCCATGGACGAATTATTAGCGTTGGAAATATACTCTGCTAAACGCTTATCTAACAAACCTTGGCCAAATCGCATGATTGCCATCTGCTCTTCCTCTCCCCGTTCCAGATGTTTGTAGGCTCGATGGGCCAAGTGCTAGACTCTATCAGCCCATTCTAAGATTTCCTCACCATTCTCCTGGTGGGCCTGAGAAAATTTAATTATTGCCACGTCTAAAGCCTCCCTATCTCCAAATCTCTTTACAAGTTTGTGCATCATGCGAGTATAATCAATTGATGGTTCCCGGTCTAGTATCCGGTTGTAAAAATCCCTAGCTTTTCTCTTAAGACACCAACCCAAGTTTGTTAGAGAAGTCGTGCCACTCCAATCTTTTTCCGCTGCATACGATGTGAAACGGCGATAGAATGGAGTCCAATCAGATTTACCATCATAATCGAGTTCTCGAGGTGGTGGACGGAATGAATTATCCCTTCGACCATGACGATTCCACTGTCGAAGATACGTGGAGTCATCTGAATCAGAATCCTGAGAGCTAGCTGACACCTTCCAAACTGGATGATGATTGGAATGAGACGGACTCTTAGTGGAAATATGCCCCTGTCTCTGAAAACCAAAACTATGCAAACCATGAATATTACGAGGAGGAGACCTACGTCTGGTGCGACTGCGTGTAGCTGCGCCTCCAGACGGCGGAGGCATTCCCATCGGATGATGGCGAGCCTGAACGTCTCCTAGTGTTTGGTTCTGCCATTGTGATGGAGCCTGAGCCATGAGGTGGTGGTTCCGTGTCAAAAGATATGGCATTCAATAAAGGAGTCGTAATCTTAAGGTGAGATATAAGATGGATGTTGTCTGCCGTGATAGTGCGTGTGTTTGCTAGAGTTGTTGTTGTTACTGCTAGAGTTGTTGTTGTTGTTACTGCTAGAGTTGTTGTTATTACTGCTAGAGTTGTTGTTATTACTGCTAGAGTTCTTGTTATTACTGCTAGAGTTGTTGTTGTTGTTACTGCTAGAGTTGTGTGTGTTGTTACTGCTAGAGTTGTTGTTGTTACTGCTAGAGTTGTTGTTATTACTGCTAGAGTTCTTGTTATTACTGCAAGAGTTGTTGTTGTTGTTACTGCTAGAGTTGATGTTGTTATTACTGCTAGAGTTGTTATTACTGCTAGAGTTGTTGTTGTTACTGCTAGAGTTGATGTTGTTATTACTGCTAGAGTTGTTGTTGTTGTTATTACTGCTAGAGTTGTTGTTGTTACTGCTAGAGTTGTTGTTGTTGTTACTGCTAGAGTTGTTGTTATTACTGCTAGAGTTGTTGTTGTCGTTACTGCTAGAGTTGTTGTTGTTGTTACTGCTAGAGTTGTTGTTACTGCTAGAGTTGTTGTTGTTACTGCTAGAGTTGTTGTTATTACTGCTAGAGTTGTTGTTGTTAATGCTAGAGTTGTTGTTGCTATTACTGCTAGAGTTGTTGTTGTTACTGCTAGAGTTGTTGTTGTTGTTACTGCTAGAGTTGTTGTTATTTCTGCTAGAGTTGTTGTTGTTGTTACTGCTAGAGTTGTTGTTGTTACTGCTAGAGTTGTTGTTGTTACTGCTAGAGTTGTTGTTGTTGTTACTGCTAGAGTTGTTGTTATTACTGCTAGAGTTGTTGTTATTACTGCTAGAGTTGTTGTTGTTGTTACTGCTAGAGTTGTTGTTGTTGTTGTTACTGCTAGAGTTGTTGTTGTTCCTGCTAGAGTTGTTGTTGTTACTGCTAGAGTCGTTATTGTTGTTGTTACTGCTAGAGTTGTTGTTGTTGTTACTGCTAGAGTTGTTGTTGTTGTTACTGCTAGAGTTGTTGTTGTTACTGCTGGAGTTGTTGTTGTTGTTGTTACTGCTAGAGTTGTTGTTATTACTGCTAGAGTTGTTGTTGTTGTTACTGCTAGAGTTGTTGTTGTTACTGCTAGAGTTGTTGTTGTTGTTACTGCTAGAGTTGTTGTTGTGTTACCTACTAGAGTTGTTGTTGTTGTTATTACTGCTAGAGTTGTTGTTGTTGTTATTACTGCTAGAGTTGTTGTTGTTGTTACTGCTAGAGTTGTTGTTGTGTTTAATACTAGAGTTGTTCTTGTTGTTACTGCTAGAGTTGTTATTGTTGTTGTTACTGCTAGAGTTGTTGTTGTTGTTACTGCTAGAGTTGTTGTTGTTGTTACTGCTAGAGTTGTTGTTATTACTGCTAGAGTTGTTGTTGTTACTGCTAGAGTTGTTGTTGTTGCTACTAGAGTTGTTGTTGTTGTTACTGCTAGAGTTGTTGTTGTTGTTGTTACTGCTAGAGTTGTTGTTGTTGTTACTGCTAGAGTTGTTGTTGTTGTTGTTACTGCTAGAGTTGTTGTTGTGTTTACTACTAGAGTTGTTGTTGTTGTTACTGCTAGAGTTGTTGTTGTTGTTACTGCTAGAGTTGTTGTTGTTGTTACTGCTAGAGTTGTTGTTGTTGTTACTGCTAGAGTTGTTGTTGTTACTGCTAGAGTTGTTGTTGTTGTTGTTACTGCTAGAGTTGTTGTTGTTGTTACTGCTAGAGTTTTTGTTGTTGTTACTACTAGAGTTGTTGTTGTTGCTACTGCTAGAGTTGTTGTTATTATTGCTAGAGTTGTTGTTGTGTTTACTACTAGAGTTGTTGTTGTTGTTACTGCTAGAGTTGTTGTTGTTACTGCTAGAGTTGTTGTTGTTGTTACTGCTAGAGTTGTTGTTGTTACTGCTAGAGTTGTTGTTGTTATTACTGCTAGAGTTGTTGTTATTATTGCTAGAGTTGTTGTTGTTGTTACTGCTAGAGTTGTTGTTGTTGTTACTGCTAGAGTTGTTGTTGTTACTGCTAGAGTTGTTGTTGTTATTACTGCTAGAGTTGTTGTTATTATTGCTAGAGTTGTTGTTGTTGTTACTGCTAGAGTTGTTGTTGTTGTTACTGCTAGAGTTGTTGTTATTATTGCTAGAGTTGTTGTTGTTGTTACTACTAGAGTTGTTGTTGTTGTTACTGCTAGAGTTGTTGTTGTTACTGCTAGAGTTGTTGTTGTTATTACTGCTAGAGTTGTTGTTATTATTGCTAGAGTTGTTGTTGTTGTTACTGCTAGAGTTGTTGTTGTTGTTACTGAAAGAGTTGTTGTTGTTACTGCTAGAGTTGTTGTTGTTACTGCTAGAGTTGTTGTTGTTACTGCTAGAGTTGTTGTTATTACTGCTAGAGTTGTTGTTGTTGTTACTGCTAGAGTTGTTGTTGTTGTTACTGCTAGAGTTGTTGTTGTTACTGCTAGAGTTGTTGTTGTTACTGCTAGAGTTGTTGTTGTTACTGCTAGAGTTGTTGTTGTTACTGCTAGAGTTGTTGTTGTTGTTACTGCTAGAGTTGTTGTTATTACTGCTAGAGTTGTTGTTGTCGTTACTGCTAGAGTTGTTGTTGTTGTTACTGCTAGAGTTGTTGTTACTGCTAGAGTTGTTGTTGTTACTGCTAGAGTTGTTGTTGTTAATGCTAGAGTTGTTGTTGCTATTACTGCTAGAGTTGTTGTTGTTACTGCTAGAGTTGTTGTTGTTGTTACTGCTAGAGTTGTTGTTATTTCTGCTAGAGTTGTTGTTGTTGTTACTGCTAGAGTTGTTGTTGTTACTGCTAGAGTTGTTGTTGTTACTGCTAGAGTTGTTGTTGTTGTTACTGCTAGAGTTGTTGTTATTACTGCTAGAGTTGTTGTTATTACTGCTAGAGTTGTTGTTGTTGTTACTGCTAGAGTTGTTGTTGTTGTTGTTACTGCTAGAGTTGTTGTTGTTCCTGCTAGAGTTGTTGTTGTTACTGCTAGAGTCGTTATTGTTGTTGTTACTGCTAGAGTTGTTGTTGTTGTTACTGCTAGAGTTGTTGTTGTTGTTACTGCTAGAGTTGTTGTTGTTACTGCTGGAGTTGTTGTTGTTGTTGTTACTGCTAGAGTTGTTGTTATTACTGCTAGAGTTGTTGTTGTTGTTACTGCTAGAGTTGTTGTTGTTACTGCTAGAGTTGTTGTTGTTGTTACTGCTAGAGTTGTTGTTGTGTTACCTACTAGAGTTGTTGTTGTTGTTATTACTGCTAGAGTTGTTGTTGTTGTTATTACTGCTAGAGTTGTTGTTGTTGTTACTGCTAGAGTTGTTGTTGTGTTTAATACTAGAGTTGTTCTTGTTGTTACTGCTAGAGTTGTTATTGTTGTTGTTACTGCTAGAGTTGTTGTTGTTGTTACTGCTAGAGTTGTTGTTATTACTGCTAGAGTTGTTGTTGTTACTGCTAGAGTTGTTGTTGTTGCTACTAGAGTTGTTGTTGTTGTTACTGCTAGAGTTGTTGTTGTTGTTGTTACTGCTAGAGTTGTTGTTGTTGTTACTGCTAGAGTTGTTGTTGTTGTTGTTACTGCTAGAGTTGTTGTTGTGTTTACTACTAGAGTTGTTGTTGTTGTTACTGCTAGAGTTGTTGTTGTTGTTACTGCTAGAGTTGTTGTTGTTGTTACTGCTAGAGTTGTTGTTGTTGTTACTGCTAGAGTTGTTGTTGTTACTGCTAGAGTTGTTGTTGTTGTTGTTACTGCTAGAGTTGTTGTTGTTGTTACTGCTAGAGTTTTTGTTGTTGTTACTACTAGAGTTGTTGTTGTTGCTACTGCTAGAGTTGTTGTTATTATTGGTAGAGTTGTTGTTGTGTTTACTACTAGAGTTGTTGTTGTTGTTACTGCTAGAGTTGTTGTTGTTACTGCTAGAGTTGTTGTTGTTGTTACTGCTAGAGTTGTTGTTGTTACTGCTAGAGTTGTTGTTGTTATTACTGCTAGAGTTGTTGTTATTATTGCTAGAGTTGTTGTTGTTGTTACTGCTAGAGTTGTTGTTGTTGTTACTGCTAGAGTTGTTGTTGTTACTGCTAGAGTTGTTGTTGTTATTATTGCTAGAGTTGTTGTTATTATTGCTAGAGTTGTTGTTGTTGTTACTGCTAGAGTTGTTGTTGTTGTTACTGCTAGAGTTGTTGTTATTATTGCTAGAGTTGTTGTTGTTGTTACTACTAGAGTTGTTGTTGTTGTTACTGCTAGAGTTGTTGTTGTTACTGCTAGAGTTGTTGTTGTTATTACTGCTAGAGTTGTTGTTATTATTGCTAGAGTTGTTGTTGTTGTTACTGCTAGAGTTGTTGTTGTTGTTACTGCTAGAGTTGTTGTTGTTACTGCTAGAGTTGTTGTTGTTACTGCTAGAGTTGTTGTTGTTACTGCTAGAGTTGTTGTTATTACTGCTAGAGTTGTTGTTGTTGTTACTGCTAGAGTTGTTGTTGTTGTTACTGCTAGAGTTGTTGTTGTTACTGCTAGAGTTGTTGTTGTTACTGCTAGAGTTGTTGTTGTTACTGCTAGAGTTGTTGTTGTTACTGCTAGAGTTGTTGTTATTACTGCTAGAGTTGTTGTTTTTATTACTGCTATAGTTGTTGTTGTTGTTACTGCTAGAGTTGTTAAGAACATAAGAACATAAGAACAAAGGTAACTGCAGAAGGCCTATTGGCCCATACGAGGCAGCTCCTATCTATAACCACCCAATCCCACTCATATACATGTCCAACCCGCGCTTGAAACAATCGAGGGACCCCACCTCCATCATGTTACGCGGTAATTGGTTCTACAAATCAACAACCCTGTTACCGAACCAGTATTTATCCAAGTCTTTCCTAAATCTAAACTTATGCAATTTATACCCATTGTTTCGTGTTCTGTCTTGAGTTGATACTTTTAATACCCTATTAATATCCCCTTTGTTATGTCCATTCATCCACTTGTAAACTTCTATCATGTCACCCCTAACTCTTCGTCTTTCCAGTGAATGCAGTTTAAGCTTTATTAATCTTTCTTCATATTAAAGACTTCTAATTTGGGGAATTAACTTTGTCATCCTTCGCTGGACACGTTCAAGTGAATTTATATCCATTCTATAGTACGGCGACCATAACTGAACTGCATAATCTAAATGGGGCCTAACCAGAGCAAGATATAGCTGAAGAACCACACCAGGTGTCTTGTTACTAACACTTCAATTAATAAATCCTAGTGTCCTATTCGCCTTATTACGAACATTCATGCATTGATCCTTTTGTTTTAAATTCTTACTAATCATAACTCCCAGACCCCTTTCGCAATCCGACTTCGCAATCTCAACACCATCTAGCTCGTATCTTGTAACCCTATCATCATTACCTAGCCTCAAAACTTTACATTTATTAGCATTAAACTGCATCTGCCAGTCTTTTGATCATTTTAAAACCCTATTTAGATCAACTTAAAGTGATAGCGAGTCTTCTTTCGTGTTGATTTCCTTACCGATTTTTGTATCATCTGCAAATTTGCAGATGTTGCTACTCAAACCTGAATCTAAATCATTTATATATATTATAAAGAACAGAGGTCCCAGGACAGAGCCTTGAGGCACTCCACTTACAACATTTTCCCACTCTGACTTGATTCCATTTATACTAACTCTCTGTTTCCTTTGGTATAGCCATGCCCTAATCCAGCTTAATATAGCACCCCCAATACCATGAGCTTCTATTTTTTTAATCAGTCTTTCATGTGGCACTGTATCAAAAGCTTTGCTAAAGTCAAGGTACACAACATCACAATCCTTACCACCATCAACTGCCTCAACTATGCTGGAATAAAAAGTTAGCAAATTTGTTAAACATGAACGGCCATTTGTAAAACCATGTTGCGACTCATTTATTAATTTATGTTTTTCAAGATGGAGACGAATTGTATTTGCAATTATTGATTCAAGTAACTTTCCCACAATAGACGTTAGGCTAATTGGCCGATAGTTTGACGCAAGTGATCTATCTCCTTTCTTAAAAATTGGTACCACATTAGCTACCTTCCATGACTCTGGCACTCTGCCTAACTCTATTGATTTATTAAATATGGTAGACAGCGGCTCGGAAAGCTCCTCTTTGCATTCTTTAAGCACCCTGGCAAACACTTCATCCGGCCCTGGGGATTTGTTTGGTTTTAGTTTTACTAATTGTTTAATTACATCCTCCCTGGTAACTGCTAAACTAGTCAACCTGTCCTCATCCCCACCCACATAGACTTGTTCGGCTGAAGGCATATTGTTAAGTTCTTCTTTAGTAAATACAGATATAAAATATTTGTTAAAAATACTACTCATCTCCTTGTCATTATCCGTTATTTGACCTGCCTCAGATTTTAATGGACCTATCCTTTCCCTAGTCTTAGTTCGATATAACTGAAAAAACCCTTTAGGATTTGACTTTGCTCGCTCTGCTATGCGAACTTCATAGTTTCTTTTTGCTTTCCTAATCTCTTTTTTAACATTTCTAACCAGTTGTATGAATTCCTGTTCTAAACTGACTTCCCCATTCTTAATCCTTTTGTACCAAGCCCTCTTTTTACCTATAAGGTTCTTTAAATTATCCGTCATCCACTTTGGGTCATTAGTATTCGATCTATTCAATTTGTATGGTATACTACGTTCCTGTGCTTTGTTTAGAATATTCTTAAATAAGGTATATATTAAATCCACATCAAAATCCCCTTTTATGTCACCTGTCGCTGGGTTCATGTCTCGCTCCAGGACCGGCCCACACCCCATACCCAAGAGTTTCCAATCTATTTGACCCCAAAAATTTCTTAGGCTATTAAAATCAGCTTTTCGAAAATCTGGCACTTTAACAGAATTTTCTCTGTGACGATAATCTCCTTCAAGAGAGATTGAGCCTGCTCTTCCCTCCAAACTACGTCTCAGAAACACCTAATATAGAAGATATATCCAACAAGTACAACAACAAGTCTTGCCAGGGAGCAAAACGTATCCAACACCGGGACACCTGCTCCACCTCCGCCACTCAAACCGGCAAACTGCTTGTCCCTCGCTGATTGGCTAGCGCCCGTCGCACCTGCTCCTCCACCCGCCACACGAGCTGATGTCTGAGCCACCGCAACGTGAGGAGGGCAGAATATCTAGTGCTTTCCACAAGTTAACACGACTCATTGGTAGACTAAGCCTTGGCTTACGTGTACTAAGGGAGGTGGCAGCTTGAAGCCAATATTCCTGCACTAATATAAATTATTTTGCTATTACTCACTTGTATTAACGTAACTTTTCATTTGCCAGTGATTATTCTTATTATTTTGTTTGATTGATTTATGTTACAATTTTTATGTCCAATTTTATTCATGTTTTGCTTTTCTAACGTAATTAAAATTTCATTGTTAAATTTACTTGTGTTTTGTGTGTCTTCCCATTACCTTACCACAGACGAAAGTTCCAGTTTTTTTCTGTTTTTTTCTTTTGTGTGACGAGGCCATACCCCTAGCTTTTGAAACAGCTGAACACCAACGCGTTACCGTCACATCTCCTACAGGTCTATTCCATTCTATGCTAAATCTGATTTCTTTGTGATCACTGTTTCCTAGCTCACTCCCTATTTCGATGTCATTAATTTGTGTTTCCCTGTTAGTTAACTCTAAATCTAAAATATTATTTTCCCGCGTTGGTTCCTTAATGTGTTGCGTAAGAAAGCAATCGTCAATTAATTCTAGAAAATCTTCTGCTTCACTATTCCCTGTTTTGTTCACCCAGTTTATTCCACTAAAATTAAAGTCACCCATAACATAAATACAGTTAGATCTAGATGCTCTAGATATTTCATCCCATAGATGCTGTGCTTCCATTCTGTCTAAATTTGGTGGCCTATATATAACTCCTATTATAATATTATTTGCTTTTTCGTTTAATTCTATCCAAATAGTTTCTGTGTGTGGTTCAGTATTGATTCCCTCTTTGAGACTACATTGTTGTTGTTGTTGTTGTTGTTGTTACTGCTAGAGTTGTTGTTATTACTGCTAGAGTTGTTGTTGTTTTTGTTACTGCTAGAGTTGTTGTTGTTACTGCTAGAGTTGTTGTTGTTACTGCTAGAGTTGTTGTTGTTACTGCTAGAGTTGTTGTTATTACTGCTAGAGTTGTTGTTGTTGTTGTTACTGCTAGAGTTGTTGTTATTACTGCTAGAGTTGTTGTTGTTACTGCTAGAGTTGTTGTTATTACTGGTAGAGTTGTTGTTATTACTGCTAGAGTTGTTGTTGTTGTTACTGCTAGAGTTGTTGTTATTACTGCTAGAGTTGTTGTTGTTGTTACTGCTAGAGTTGTTGTTGTTACTGCTAGAGTTATTGTTGTTACTGCTAGAGTTGTTGTTATTACTGCTAGAGTTGTTGTTGTTGTTACTGCTAGAGTTGTTGTTGTTACTGCTAGAGTTGTTGTTGTTGTTACTGCTAGAGTTGTTGTTGTTACTGCTAGAGTTGTTGTTATTACTGCTAGAGTTGTTGTTGTTGTTACTGCTAGAGTTGTTGTTATTACTGCTAGAGTTGTTGTTGTTACTGCTAGAGTTGTTGTATTTGTTACTGCTAGAGTTGTTGCTGTTATTACTGCTAGAGTTGTTGTTGTTACTGCTAGAGTTGTTGTTATTACTGCTAGAGTTGTTGTTGTTGTTACTGCTAGAGTTGTTGTTGTTACTGCTAGAGTTGTTGTTGTTGTTACTGCTAGAGTTGTTGTTGTTACTGCTAGAGTTGTTGTTATTACTGCTAGAGTTGTTGTTGTTGTTACTGCTAGAGTTGTTGTTATTACTGCTAGAGTTGTTGTTGTTACTGCTAGAGTTGTTGTATTTGTTACTGCTAGAGTTGTTGCTGTTATTACTGCTAGAGTTGTTGTTGTTACTGCTAGAGTTATTGTTATTACTGCTAGAGTTGTTATTACTGCTAGAGTTGTTGTTGTTGTTACTGCTAGAGTTGTTGTTGTTGTTACTGCTAGAGTTGTTGTTACTACTAGAGTTGTTGTTGTTGTTACTGCTAGAGTTGTTGTTGTTGTTACTGCTAGAGTTGTTGTTGTTACTGCTAGAGTTGTTATTATTACTGCTAGAGTTGTTGTTGTTGTTACTGCTAGAGTTGTTGTTGTTGTTACTGCTAGAGTTGTTGTTGTTACTGCTAGAGTTGTTGTTATTACTGCTAGAGTTGTTGTTATTACTGCTAGAGTTGTTGTTATTACTGCTAGAGTTGTTGTTGTTGTTACTGCTAGAGTTGTTGTTGTTGTTGTTACTGCTAGAGTTGTTGTTGTTACTGCTAGAGTTGTTGTTGTTACTGCTAGAGTTGTTGTTGTTATTACTGCTAGAGTTGTTGTTGTTACTGCTAGAGTTGTTGTTGTTATTACTGCTAGAGTTGTTGTTGTTACTGCTAGAGTTGTTGTTGTTACTGCTGGAGTTGTTCTTGTTACTGCTAGAGTTGTTGTTGTTGTTACTGCTAGAGTTGTTGTTGTTACTGCTAGAGTTGTTGTTGTTACTGCTAGAGTTGTTGTTGTTACTGCTAGAGTTGTTGTTGTTGTTACTGCTAGAGTTGTTGTTGTTACTGCTAGAGTTGTTGTTGTTGTTGTTACTGCTAGAGTTGTTGTTGTTGTTACTGCTAGAGTTGTTGTTGTTACTGCTAGAGTTGTTGTTGTTGTTACTGCTAGAGTTGTTGTTGTTACTGCTAGAGTTGTTGTTGTTTCTGCTAGAGTTGTTGTTGTTGTTGTTGTTACTGCTAGAGTTATTGTTGTTACTGCTAGAGTTGTTGTTGTTATTACTGCTAGAGTTGTTGTTGTTATTACTGCTAGAGTTGTTGTTATTACTGCTAGAGTTGTTGTTGTAGTTACTGCTAGAGTTGTTGTTACTGCTAGAGTTGTTGTTGTTGTTATTATTGCTAGAGTTGTTGTTGTTGTTACTGCTAGAGTTGTTGTTATTACTGCTAGAGTTGTTGTTATTACTGCTAGAGTTGTTGCTATTGTTACTGCTAGAGTTGTTGTTGTTATAGCTAGAGTTGTTGTTGTTACTGCTAGAGTTGTTGTTGTTACTGCTAAAGTTGTTGTTGTTACTGCTAAAGTTGTTGTTGTTACTGCTAGGGTTGTTGTTGTTACTGCTAGAGTTGTTGTTGTTACTGCTAGAGTTGTTGTTATAGCTAATGTTGACATTACTATTACTTTAACTATTAATACACTGTTATTAATAACACTTTCGTTAACATTACTATTCTTAACTACTGTTATCCTGACAATGTTATCATAACACAATGAGTTATCACCTCACAGATTATATGTTGTTTGGTAAACAACTTTCGTCTACATATTTAATTTAGTTATTGCTTGGCTGCGGATCATTCCAACCAGAATGGAAACGACTTTCACAAGTTATTCAACATTCAATTCTGATTCTGAATAATAAAGGCATGAAATTCCAGTTATGTATAAAAATGTCAGAATTTGAATATGATTCAGCACAGAAGAGCAAATAATTCTAAGAGTTTTACGCCTCTTTCAACTGCTCTGTCATTGTCAGAGAACAACCCTTGAGAAAATGCAGCAGCCCAGAAGAAGAAGAGACGTTTAATGCTAAGACGGCAAGATGCTGAAGGGCCGTGAGTTATAAAGACGTTAGTGAGAGACTTTGTTGTGAGTCGGCCGCTCCGATGGCTGGTCGAGTAATGGACTGTGGTGCTCTGTGACTCGCAGGGGAGACTCTTGTGTTTAGTGGAGAGGACGACAATGGTGGCGTGGAGGCGGGAGCGGTGGGTGCTTGTGCTTGGGACCCACCAGGCAGGTGTGTGTTTGTGCCTGCAGGATCGGGCTGCTATAGCTCTTGAACCCCGCCTCTCTAACCGAAGGTTGTCTGATGTAACGACTTCCAATATATTTTTCCGCTATCTACTCTCTCTCTCTCTCTCTCTCTCTCTCTCTCTCTCTCTCTCTCTCTCTCTCTCTCTCTCTCTCTCTCTCTCTCTCTCTCTCTCTCTCTCTCTCTCTCTCTCTCCCTCTCTCCCTCTCTCCCTCTCCCTCTCTCTCTCTCCCTCTCTCCCTCTCTCCCTCTCTTTCCCTCTCCCTCCCTCTCTCTCTCTCTCTCTCTCTCTCTCTCTCTCTCTCTCTCTCTCTCTCTCTCTCTCTCTCTCTCTCTCTCTCTCTCTCTCTCTCTCTCTCTCTCTCTCCCTCTCTCTCCCTCTCTCTCCCTCTCTTTCCCTCTCCCTCCCTCTCCCTCTCTCTCCCTCTCTCTCCCTCTCTTTCCCTCTCCCTCCCTCTCTCTCTCTCTCTCTCTCTCTCTCTCTCTCTCTCTCTCTCTCTCTCTCTCTCTCTCTCTCTCTCTCTCTCTCTCTCTCTCTCTCTCTCTCACTCACACTCGCACTCACATTACTAAATTACCTAAAGAGTGAATTACCGAAGTGGAAAATATGATGAGATGAGGAACTTCCTAAAGGGAATAACATGGGAAACAGAACTCAGAGAGAAGACTGTGCAGGATATGATGGATTCTGTCACCCAGAAGTGCCAGGAAGTTGAAGACAGATTTATCCCAGTCCAAAAGGAGAAAAACGACAAACAGTAGAAGAATCCATGGTTCAACCAGGAATGTAACGAAGCGAAGCAATTGAGTAAAAGAACATGGAGAATCTACAGAAATAACAGAACACCAGAGAGCAGGGAGAGAGACAGAGGGCCAGGAATGAGTACTGCAGACTGAGGAGAGAAACAGAGAGAGACAGTATGAAAATGACATAGCGAGTAAAGCTAAGACCAAACCAAAACTGCTCCACAGCCACATCAGGAGGAAAACAGCAGTGAAGGAACAAGTGATAAAAATGAGAAAAGGGGAGAACAGATACACAGAGAATGATAAGGAGGTGTGCGAAGAACTCAACAGGAGATTCCGGGAGGTCTTCATAGAAGAACAAGGAGAGGTCCCTGCACTAAATGAGGCAAACCAAGCAACCTTGGAGGAATTTGACCTCACCAGTGATGAGGTCAAAAGGAATCTGTTGGAACTGAATGTGACAAAGGCTGTTGGGCCTGACGGAATCTCACTGTGGATACTAAAAGAAGGTGCAGAGGCACTAAGTGTGCCACTCTCTATGGTGTATAACAGGTCATTGGAAACAGGGGACCTACCGGAAAGTTGGAAGACAGCTAATGTAGTCCCAATATACAAACAATGGTGACAGGCAAGAGGCACTGAACTACAGACCAGTTTCCCTAACTTGTATACCATGCAAGGTGATGGAGAAGATCGTGAGGAAAAGGCTCGTAGAGCATCTGGAGGGAAATAGTTTTGTGACACACCGCCAACATGGGTTCAGAGATGGTAAATCATGCCTCACAGGTTTAATAGAATTCTATGACCAAGCTACAAAAATTAGGCAAGAAGGAGAAGGATGGGCAGACTGCATTTTCTTGGATTGTCAGAAAGACTTTGACACAGTACCCCATAAAAGGTTATTACAAAAGTTGGAGCAACAGGCAGGAGTAAAAGGTAAGGTGCTCCAGTGGATAAGGGAGTATCTAAGCAACAGGAAACAGCGAGTAACTGTCAGGGGGAGAGACATCAGAATGGTGAGATGTCACCAGCGGAGTCCCACAGGGCTCTGTACTTGGACCCATCCAGTTTCTAATGTATGTAAATGATCTTCCAGAGGGTATAGACTCATTCCTCTCAATGTTTGCTGATGATGTAAAAATTATGAGAAGAATCAATACAGATGAAGATAGACAGAGACTACAGAAGGCTGAACACAAGCTTCCCTCTGGGAGGTGAAATCCTGCAAGAGTCAAATAGAGAGAAAGATCTGGGGGTTGATATCACACCGAACCTGTCCCCAGAGGCCCACATCAAAAAGATATCTTCAGCGGCATATGCTTGACTGGCCAACATAATAACTACCTTTAGAATCTAGTGTTAGGAATAGTTCAGGACCTTGTGTACCACTAAAGTCAGACCAATCCTGGAGTATGCAGCTCCAGCCTGGAGTTCATACCAAGTAAAACACAAGACAATGTTAGAGAATATTCAGAGGTATGCCACCAGACTAGTCCCAGAACTGAAAGGTATGAGCTACGAGGAAAGGCTGAAGGAGCTGAACCTCACACCCTTGGAAAACAGAAGAGTAAGGGAAGACATGATAACCAGCTACAAAATTATCAGGGAAATTGACAAGCTCTTTAGCACGGGTGGAACACGAACAATGGGAAGACTATTAAGTGTGTAAGAGTGGATTACGTATCAGAGTGACACTGTAAAGTCACCGGTCAGGTACCAGAGGTGGCTCGCTTGCTGCCAGGTAAACAACGGCCTTTAGAAACCTGTGTAAGGAATCTTTCAGAACTTTGTATACCACATATGTCAGACCAATCCTGGAGTATGCGGCTCCAGCATGGAGTCCATATCTAGTCAAGCATAAGACTAAACTGGAAAAGGTTCAAAGGTTTACCACCAGACTAGTACCCGAGCTGAGGGGTATGAGCTACGAGGAGAGACTACGGGAATTAAACCTCACGTCACTGGGAGACAGAAAAGTTAGAGGGGACATGATCACCACATACAAGATTCTCAGAGGAATTGATAGGGTAGATAAAGACAGATTATTTAACACATGGGGCATACGCACTAGGGGACACAGGTGGAAATTGAGTGCCCAAATGAGCCATAGAGACGTTAAAAAGAATTTTTCAGTGTCAGAGTAGTAGACAAATGGAATGCATTAGGAAGTGATGTTCTGGAGGCTGACTCCATACACAGCTTCAAGTGTAGATATGATAGAGCCCAGTAGACTCAGGAACCTGTACATTAGTTGATTGACAGTTGAGGGGCGGGACCAAAGAGCCAGAGCTCAACACCCGCAAGCAGAACTAGGTAAGTACGACTACGTAAGTACACACCACAGCGCTGCCAAGCGTATCTGCAGTTTATACACAACTCTCTACCTGCTATTAATACAATGCTACTTTTTTTTGTTTTGTTTTGCTCACTAAGGTGACAAGGAATATACATTTGGCAAGAAATCTCAGCTCGGACTGTGTGACCTTTAACACTGACGCACTTGCCTGGAGCAGAGAGGCCTGGCTCCTTGTGCCCCATCTCTTAACAGAGATCCTACATGCGTGCATGCATACATGGTGTTTGAATTATTACTACTGACCCTGCGTTATGATTGGAGTCCCTTCTTCTGTGTGAGTGATGTGCGACTCTGTGGTGCGTGGTGTGTGCAGCTGTGAACCTGCCCAGGCAACACTCGAGGCATGGCGACCGCTGCCTTAGGGACGGCAGGTGCTGCCTCAGTGGCCTCACACCAGACTGCTAGTACATCATGTGGTACACAAGAGGAAGATACAAGCATGGTATATCTCACAGTGGAGGCACATAGTGGTCACCAGGAGCCCAAGAGCGACGAATATCCTTACAGTTGGACAAGTGTTGGGGCCCGGAAAAAGACACGAGGAACCAACGGTTTAATAAATCACAACCATGTGAAGGAAAGCATCCTCCTGATCACCACCAAGGTCAGCCAAAGAACACCTTGGTGGTGGACATGTGTTGGCAAAGGGACATGTAAACCATGTCCGTGTGGGCATTACGGAAGAGATGGTGCAATATTTCTGTACTCATGAGCTTGCTGGTATAACAATGAGAGAACCACCACCGCCTGCTCGTACCCACAGGACACCCGTCATCATCTCTGGCCTGGACCTCTACCAGGATCACACACTGGTGGAACACCATGATCACATCATCAATACGAAAAGAACAACTGGCAGAGAGACTATTCTCCCCCACGGGACCAGCGACGAGGCTCCACCGGACTAATTTACTGTCCCGAGTGCTTTTTGACAACTACCAATGAAGGTTTACAACCCTCCCAGGCGCAGGAGTCACAAGTGACAACGGTGGAATCACGTTGCAAGAAACTGCAGGAATGAGCGGTGTGGCCACTGTGCCAGAGGGCAGGCAACGTCTGTGTGTGATGATAAAAAGACAAATGGTGAAACAATGAGAATGAGGTGAGCCAACTGTCACGTGGAGGGAGTTCCCGCCTGGCATGAGGACTGTGCCTCACTCCCGCCTGGCATGAGGACTGTGCCTCACTCCCGCCTGGCATGAGGACTGTGCCTCACTCCCGCCTGGCATGAGGACTGTGCCTCACTCCCGCCTGGCATGAGGACTGTGCCTCACTCCCGCCTGGCATGAGGATTGTGCCTCACTCCCGCCTGGCATGAGGATTGTGCCTCACTCCCGCCTGGCATGAGGAGTGTGCTTCACTCCCGCCTGGCATGAGGACTGTGCCTCACTCCCGCCTGGCATGAGGACTGTGTTTCACTCCCGCCTGGCATGAGGACTGTGCTTCACTCCCGCCTGGCATGAGGACTGTGCTTCACTCCCGCCTGGCATGAGGACTGTGCCTCACTCCCGCCTGGCATGAGGACTGTGCTTCACTCCCGCCTGGCATGAGGACTGTGCTTCACTCCCGCCTGGCATGAGGACTGTGCTTCACTCCCGCCTGGCATGAGGACTGTGCCTCACTCCCGGCGAGACGGGCTGCCCCGGGGTACACCAGCAGGGGGGCGCCAGTAACCACTCTGGCTCACCTGCGGTGCCACCACCACCACCAGTCACTGACCCACACTCTCCTACCTGACCCAACCACTCCACCACCACCAGTCACTGACCCACACTCTCCTACCTTACCCAACCACTCCACCACCACAGCAGGTAGCTGGAGTGACACAGTTGCAGTCTCTACCAATAGAGACTGGTATTGCAGTTGCAGTCTCTACCCGGGGGGCCTGATCCGGGCGGATCAGGCACAGATAATTGTTGACCTGAGGAATACAGTAGAAAGAAAAAGCAAAATTATGGAACAGCTGAGCACGCAATTAACTGAACAAAGCAAAGAAATCTTGTACCAAAAGACGATGATAACCACTCTTCAGGAATGTATGAGTGTTAAATGGGTGCAGGACACACCACCCTGGAGTACTTCCATGTGGGTCCAGGCGGCCAGCTTCTCCGTGGTGACCCCAGCTGGGGGTGTCCCAACCCACACACCAGCTGGGGGTAGACCAGCCCTCACGCCAGCTGGGGATGTCCCAGCCCTCACGCCAGCTGGGGATACACCAGCCCTCACGCCAGCTGGGGGTACACCAGCCCTCACGCCAGCTGGGAGTGTCCCAGCCCTCACGCCAGCTGGGGGTGTCCCAGCCCTCACGCCAGCTGGGGGTACACTAGCCCTCACGCCAGCTGGGGGTACACCAGCCCTCACGCCAGCTGGGGGGTACACCAGCCCTCACCCCAGCTGGGCACACCCACCACGGCTCCCCACACCCCAGCCTCATCAACGCGGTGCACTATAAACAGAAGTCATCTATTCAACGTGGAAAAGTAAAGTGCTGTAGATGCGTATAGTAATGCAACTGATCATGATAATGAACTAAATGTCAGTGAGAGTGAGAATTGTAATAATGGAGACTATGAAGTGAATACAGGTGCTGATAATATATATTTGAAGGAAAATAGTAGTGGAAATGATGATGAAAGTGATTGTGATAAAGAGGAAACTGTAACCAGTGACGCTCGTAGTAATAGTGAAGTAGTGTAAGTGGAGGTGGATGTCCGCCTCAGACTACACTCGCCACACCCCAGATGGTTGTGCCGTCACGGTGTTAGAGCTCTGGTGACAAGTGTGCCGTCAGGGTGTTAGAGCTCTGGTGACAAGTGTGCCGTCAGGGTGTTAGAGCTCTGGTGACAAGTGTGCCGTCAGGGTGTTAGAGCTCTGGTGACAAGTGTGCCGTCACGGTGTTAGAGCTCTGGTGACAAGTGTGCCGTCAGGGTGTTAGAGCTCTGGTGACAAGTGTGCCGTCAGGGTGTTAGAGCTCTGGTGACAAGTGTGCCGTCACGGTGTTAGAGCTCTGGTGACAAGTGTGCCGTCAGGGTGTTAGAGCTCTGGTGACAAGTGTGCCGTCAGGGTGTTAGAGCTCTGGTGACAAGTGTGCCGTCAGGGTGTTAGAGCTCTGGTGACAAGTGTGCCGTCAGGGTGTTAGAGCTCTGGTGACAAGTGTGCCGTCACGGTGTTAGAGCTCTGGTGACAAGTGTGCCGTCACGGTGTTAGAGCTCTGGTGACAAGTGTGCCGTCAGGGTGTTAGAGCTCTGGTGACAAGTGTGCCGTCAGGGTGTTAGAGCTCTGGTGACAAGTGTGCCGTCAGGGTGTTAGAGCTCTGGTGACAAGTGTGCCGTCACGGTGTTAGAGCTCTGGTGACAAGTGTGCCGTCAGGGTGTTAGAGCTCTGGTGACAAGTGTGCCGTCAGGGTGTTAGAGCTCTGGTGACAAGTGTGCCGTCAGGGTGTTAGAGCTCTGGTGACAAGTGTGCCGTCACGGTGTTAGAGCTCTGGTGACAAGTGTGCCGTCAGGGTGTTAGAGCTCTGGTGACAAGTGTGCCGTCAGGGTGTTAGAGCTCTGGTGACAAGTGTGCCGTCAGGGTGTTAGAGCTCTGGTGACAAGTGTGCCGTCAGGGTGTTAGAGCTCTGGTGACAAGTGTGCCGTCACGGTGTTAGAGCTCTGGTGACAAGTGTGCCGTCACGGTGTTAGAGCTCTGGTGACAAGTGTGCCGTCACGGTGTTAGAGCTCTGGTGACAAGTGTGCCGTCAGGGTGTTAGAGCTCTGGTGACAAGTGTGCCGTCACGGTGTTAGAGCTCTGGTGACAAGTGTGCCGTCAGGGTGTTAGAGCTCTGGTGACAAGTGTGCCGTCACGGTGTTAGAGCTCTGGTGACAAGTGTGCCGTCAGGGTGTTAGAGCTCTGGTGACAAGTGTGCCGTCAGGGTGTTAGAGCTCTGGTGACAAGTGTGCCGTCACGGTGTTAGAGCTCTGGTGACAAGTGTGCCGTCAGGGTGTTAGAGCTCTGGTGACAAGTGTGCCGTCAGGGTGTTAGAGCCCCTGGTGACAAGTGTGCCGTCAGGGTGTTAGAGCTCTGGTGACAAGTGTGCCGTCAGGGTGTTAGAGCCCCTGGTGACAAGTGTGCCGTCAGGGTGTTAGAGCTCTGGTGACAAGTGTGCCGTCAGGGTGTTAGAGCTCTGGTGACAAGTGTGCCGTCAGGGTGTTAGAGCTCTGGTGACAAGTGTTACGCTGACCCATGGCGAGAACGACGCCGTAATAATGCACTACAAACAGTATCGGGACATAATTGCTTCTATGAAAGTGTAGACTGAGGCAGTATAAACAAGGAACAATGGCGGCCACTCTATCTCATTACAACAAGTACAGTGTCATCAAGATATTCAGTTGGAATATTAGCTGTAGAGGAACACTTCAGGAGGGACACTGTCGACCATCACCCAGCTGGTCCATCACCCAGCTGGTCCATCACCCAGCTGGTCCATCACCCAGCTGGTCCATCACCCAGCTGGTCCATCACCCAGCTGGTCCATCACCCAGCTGGTCCATCACCCAGCTGGACCATCACCCAGCTGGACCATCACCCAGCTGGTCCATCACCCAGCTGGTCCATCACCCAGCTGGTCCATCACCCAGCTGGTCCATCACCCAGCTGGTCCATCACCCAGCTGGACCATCACCCAGCTGGACCATCACCCAGCTGGTCCATCACCCAGCTGGTCCATCACCCAGCTGGTCCATCACCCAGCTGGACCATCACCCAGCTGGACCATCACCCAGCTGGTCCATCACCCAGCTGGACCATCACCAAGCTGGTCCATCACCCAGCTGGACCATCACCCAGCTGGACCATCACCCAGCTGGTCCATCACCCAGCTGGTCCATCACCCAGCTGGACCATCACCCAGCTGGACCATCACCCAGCTGGACCATCACCCAGCTGGACCATCACCCAGCTGGACCATCACCCAGCTGGACCATCACCCAGCTGGACCATCACCAAGCTGGTCCATCACCCAGCTGGTCCATCACCCAGCTGGACCATCACCAAGCTGGTCCATCACCCAGCTGGACCATCACCCAGCTGGACCATCACCCAGCTGGACCATCACCCAGCTGGTCCATCACCCAGCTGGACCATCAGTGGACCAACACCCAACAGTATTGCCGCCAACATATCACACCTCCGCAACAGTCATGGCACCAACAGACTGCTGGAACACTGTTGCCACAACAATAAAAACATTACCGCAATATGTTAATATGTAAAAATATGTTAATATTTTTATTATTTTATGCACTTATCTGTCACATTAACATCGCATATTTTATATAAAATAAACTCCAGCGAGTTTCTGTAATATAAATATGTTCCAGTTAAAATAAAGAACACTTACCTAATATTTTGTGTCATCTAAATTATAGATCCTGAATAATAAATCGGAGGTAATTATGAAAATAATTAGTTGACTCGTCTTTGGTAATAATTCAACAACCTCTAGTTTAATTACCGCACAATTGACTCAGTTTTTGTCTCGGAAAGTGAGTTTGAGAATATAACGTTGATGACTGTCTCTGGGCTGATAATTTGTTTGTTTAGCAGGAAGTAAATTATTATATTGACTGTACCGTTAATAGACGGCAGAAATGTCTTGTTATTATTGTGTGTTGTGGCGTCCTGTGCATGTCCTGGGTGTGTATCCTGGGTGTGTCCTAGGTGTGTCCTGGGTGTGTCCTAGGTGTGTCCTGGGTGTGTCCTAGGTGTGTATCCTGGGTGTGTCCTAGGTGTGTCCTGGGTGTGCCCTAGGTGTGTCCTGGGTGTGTGTCCTAGGTGTGTGTCCTGGGTGTGTGCCCTGGGTGTGTGTCCTAGGTGTGTCCTGGGTGTGTGTCCTAGGTGTGTGTCCTGGGTGTGTGCCCTAGGTGTGTCCTGGGTGTGTGTCCTAGGTGTGCCCTGGGTGTGTGTCCTAGGTGTGTCCTGGGTGTGTGTCCTAGGTGTGTCCTGGGTGTGTGTCCTAGGTGTGTCCTGGGTGTGTGTCCTAGGTGTGTGTCCTGGGTGTGTGTCCTGGGTGTGTGTCCTAGGTGTGTCCTGGGTGTGTGTCCTAGGTGTGTCCTGGGTGTGTCCTGGGTGTGTCCTGGGTGTGTCCTGGGTGTGTGTCCTAGGTGTGTCCTGGGTGTGTCCTGGGTGTGTCCTGGGTGTGTCCTGGGTGTGTGTCCTAGGTGTGTCCTGGGTGTGTGTCCTAGGTGTGTCCTGGGTGTGTGTCCTAGGTGTGTGTCCTGGGTGTGTGTCCTGGGTGTGTGTCCTAGGTGTGTCCTGGGTGTGTGTCCTGGGTGTGTCCTGGGTGTGTGTCCTAGGTGTGTGTCCTGGGTGTGTGTCCTAGGTGTGTGTCCTAGGTGTGTGTCCTGGGTGTGTGTCCTGGGTGTGTGTCCTAGGTGTGTGTCCTAGGTGTGTGTCCTGGGTGTGTGTCCTAGGTGTGCCCTGGGTGTGTGTCCTAGGTGTGTGTCCTGGGTGTGTGTCCTAGGTGTGTGTCCTGGGTGTGTGTCCTAGGTGTGTGTCCTGGGTGTGTGTCCTAGGTGTGTGTCCAGGGTGTGTGTCCTGGGTGTGTGTCCTAGGTGTGTGTCCTGGGTGTGTGTCCTAGGTGTGTGTCCTGGGTGTGTGTCCTGGGTGTGTGTCCTAGGTGTGTCCTGGGTGTGTGTCCTAGGTGTGTCCTGGGTGTGTGTCCTAGGTGTGTCCTGGGTGTGTGTCCTAGGTGTGTCCTAGGTGTGTCCTGGGTGTGTCCTGGGTGTGTGTCCTAGGTGTGTCCATGGTGTGTGTCCTGGGTGTGTGTCCTAGGTGTGTCCTGGGTGTGTGTCCTAGGTGTGTCCTGGGTGTGTGTCCTAGGTGTGTCCTGGGTGTGTGTCCTAGGTGTGTCCTGGGTGTGTGTCCTGGGTGTGTGTCCTAGGTGTGTGTCCTAGGTGTGTGTCCTAGGTGTGTCCTGGGTGTGTGTCCTGGGTGTGTGTCCCAGGTGTGTGTCCTAGGTGTGTGTCCTAGGTGTGTCCTGGGTGTGTGCCCTAGGTGTGTCCTGGGTGTGTGTCCTGGGTGTGTGTCCTGGGTGTGTCCTGGGTGTGTCCCAGCCTTCAGGGACTACACAACATTGAGGTTCGTCACTGCCATCGTTGGTCGCAGGTTCGAGCCCACCTCACTGCCCTAGTGGGTTTTATCAATGATATTTATCACGTTAATATGATTTCCTGTGTTTATGAACATATTATTGCTTGAGTTAGTGTTGCTGGATGAGTTAACATTGTTCAATGATGCTGCACAGATATTCCTTAATTAACTTTTTGTCTATTATAATATTTTTCACAAGGTTGAAAAATGGAAAAATTAAGTGATCTAGTGTTCCTTCACCCCCTAGATGGTAGAAGATATATGCAAACAATGTAAAATATCCAAAAGGAAAAGTTACAGCCACTTATGGGCGAGTAACTGGGTCCTAGATGTTATAATCTTTTGTACTATATCCGTACTATATATATATAAGGGGGGGGAGGGATTAACAAAACACAATTCCCTTCACCAATATATTTACACCTTCAGCACTAATATATATATATATATATATATATATATATATATATATATATATATATATATATATATATATATATATATATATGTCGTACCTAGTAGCCAGAACTCACTTCTCAGCCTACTATTCAAGGCCCGATTTGCCTAATAAGCCAAGTTTTCCTGAATTAATATATTTACTATAATTTTTTTCTTATGAAATGATAAAGCAACCCTTTTCTCTATGTATGAGGTCAATTTTTTTTTATTGGAGTTAAAATTAACGTAGATATATGACCGAACCTAACCAACCCTACCTAACCTAACCTATCTTTATAGGTTAGGTTAGGTTAGGTAGCAGAAAATGTTAGGTTAGGTTAGGTTAGGTAGGTTAGGTAGTTGAAAAACAATTATTTCATCAAAACTTGGCTTATTAGGCAAATTGAGCCTTGCATAGTAGGCTGAGAAGTGCGTTCTGGCTACTAGGTACGACATTATATATATATATATATATATATATATATATATATATATATATATATATATATATATATATATATATATATATATATATATATATATATATATATATATATATATATATATATTATAATAGATTATTACTATACGTATGTACAACTGCCTCTTTCACTCAGGACACAACACAGTGACAGTGATCATCAAACCCAGTGAACCCCACATTCCAGGTACACGTTGTCCACTGGCGAACATTGGCGAGTTCACCTTCTCCATGGGCCAGTCCACCCACACAGTATCACGATGTGTCTACACCCCACCTTCACTCTCCATATACTCTGGTAGACGGCTCCAGCAACATGCTGACAGGGGTCTCAAGCACTTCACTTCACAACAGACACATCACTGTCTTCCTTAACTCTTACAAGTCAATCCCGGGTACGTCGATCTTCAAAAACACTGTATATATCAGCAGCTAACACACACTGCTCGGATCGTTGGCGGCTACTTAGTCTTCTCGCAGGACCAAGCTAAGAGTTCGTGGACTGCTAAAGGTGAACTGCCCTCCTCAGCTCAACCGCCTCCATATGTCACCTCTGTGGACATAAACACGACATTGGCCAGATTGACAGTACACTAGGATACCCTGGGATAACACCCGTTCACCGGGGACTTGCCATTGTGACTTGTAGCCACAACCAAGATGGCGCTGATCTTGATACGCGACCCCCAGAGGTCATCCACATCGACCTCTCTTTCTGACTGAGGCAGCAAACTGGAGCCTTGCATCGATACCACGCCACCACCAACAGATGGCGTTGTCTACATAGTGCCCAATACTAGGGGTGTTGGAGTGGAGACCCATAGATGGTGCTGAAATCAACCCTCCACACACTGATGATAGTGTCGATACCGTAACAGAAAATTAATGCTAGTCACAATGCTGTTGTGCTTAATAACATGTGTATTAGAGAAAACCTCCTCCCAATATATATATATATATATATGACAATGTCAGACCACGGAGGAAAAATGAAACAGGAGATTTATTTTTATTTCTGTTTTTGTCCTGTTTCATTTTTCCTCCGTGGTCTGACATTGTCACATTCTTAATCACGTGTTTATTTTCGTGATATACACACATATATATATATATATATATATATATATATATATATATATATATATATATATATATATATATATATATATATATATATATATATATATATAATATATATATATATATATATATATATATATATATATATATATATATATATATATATATATATTATTATTTTTGTATCAACCCATGTATATCTTGTAACCATCATATATATATATATATATATATATATATATATATATATATATATATATATATATATATATATATATATATATATATATATATATATATATATATATATAATATAAGCTTACCACCAAATGC
The DNA here is from genome assembly GCF_040958095.1 of Procambarus clarkii. Taxonomy (NCBI): domain Eukaryota; kingdom Metazoa; phylum Arthropoda; class Malacostraca; order Decapoda; family Cambaridae; genus Procambarus; species Procambarus clarkii. The sequence goes on along the minus strand of NC_091152.1, from coordinate 59,210,568 downwards.
TGTCAGATCGCTGGGGATATAGCCTCAGTTACCAATGACTTTTGAACAGTCATGGTGGTCGAGTGGTTAAGGTACCAGGTATGCCAAGGTGCATAGTGCTCTTGGCTGTCTCGGTTCGAATCCTTCTGGGTTATGGAGTTTTCCTATGTTTAATTTCAAAATGCTTGTGGGTATACAATATTTTTTGTTGTTCCATTGTCTGTGGAGATATAGAGATTGTCTGGTTTGCTGGCTCTAGAACTCCCGACCCTTCCCCGTCCCCACTCTCCTAACCCCTAGTCCTCCCCACCATCCCCTAGTCCTCCCCACCATCCCCTAGTCCTCCCCACCATCCCCTAGTCCTCCCCACCATCCCCTCGTCCTCCCCACTATTCTGCACTTCCCCATCCCCTAGTCCTCCCCACCATCCCCCACTACTCCGTCCCCTCGTCCTCCCCACCATTCCTCACTACCCCTTCCCCTCGTCTTCCCCAGCATTCCCCCTTCCCCCTTCCCCTCGTCCTCCCCATCATTCCCTCACATGAAAAGTACAGTTTTTATTTTTAAACATGGCTTTACCTGTCACAGGTGTGACATCTATATAGTAGGTATACAAAAACACTCGTGTATTTGAATGAAACATTGTGTTAACATTTCAGAGCAATCGGTGAAGAACTTTGAGATTTAAGATTTTGAACAAACGAACATTTACATTTTTATTTACATAGATATATAGGGAGGGTGGGGGGGGGGGGGTTACCACATCTGGTGCAATTGTAGGGACCCATAGCCTCGAAGAAGAAAATAAAGAGTATTCAGAGAAGATCTTGCAGTTTCTCACTAAACACTTTAATATTTTCTTCTCCTACCACACCTATTCTTTATTTCTGTTTTTTTCTTAATTTTATTTTATTACCTTGCTACAGTTTACAGACAACACCCACAAATAATAATCAGTGTTCGAAGACCTCATCCAGCTCTTTGGAGGTTGGCTGCATGCCCAAGATGTGGCACGCATTTCCTCTCTGGATCACGATACTGAGGTGCTGGAACAGGAAACTGGCCGCTCTTGAGTCTTTAGTTTTTCTAATGAGTTCTTCACCCAGCTCCTTTAGGAACTTAATTGCATATTTACCCCAGGCGCCCAGAGTCTCAGAGCTTATCGGCACGAACCAGTAACAACGTTCTAGGTCTCTGTACTTGTTAGTTTTCTGGGTCTCCCTGAAGGTGGCCGCCCCGCCTCCCTCAGCTGTGCTGTAAGGTAGATAGGTATCAACCAATGTAGACGCACACGTGTAGCCCCATAGGACCTGTTTACCTTCCCTCCACGGCTGCAGGGTGACTCCATCTGGGCGTTTTTGGCTGTTGTCAGGTCTGCACAACTGAGGTTCCCTTTGTGCTGGGCACCCAGCTGAAGCCAAACTTCTCTTGACGATGTCATTGACTGCTTCATGTCTGGCAATCTTTCCTTGTGTCTTACGACAGTAAGACCATGGCTGCCGTATTGGTCTGCCGACGTAACAGGGATGAACAAGGTGCTAGAGGTAACAGTGATGTACGAGAGATATACAAGCTACCAGATGTACGAGAGATATACAAGCTACCAGATGTACGAGAGATATACAAGTTGCCAGATGTACGAGAGATATACAAGTTGCCAGATGTACGAGAGATATACAAGTTGCCAGATGTACGAGAGATATACAAGTTGCCAGATGTACGAGAGATATACAAGTTGCTAGATGTACGAGAGATATATAAGTTGCCAGAGGTACGAGAGGTATACAAGTTGCCAGAGAGTGATATACGAGGCAACAAATGTCATCGCCCCAACTCGTAAAAACAAAAGCAGTTTACATTAGCCAGATATGAGAGCATTAGTCAGGAAATAAGGAAAGTGAGTCAGCATTGATGTGATGCAGGGTGCCATTATATGAAGCTTTATTCCCGGCTTTAATGATAAACAAACACCGCAGAGACTCGTCTTCTTCCTCACGTCATGCCGTAAAACAGGCCAGGAGTCGCTCACGGGAAAATATGACCAACCTCATTGACCATTCTTGATGTTAGGCAAAGGTGGATTATAAACTGTGCGTCTGTGTGTGTTCGTTTATGTATGTGAGTGTGTGTTTGTGTGTGTGTGTATGTATGTTTGTGTATGTGTGTGTGTGTGTGTGTGCATTTATGTATGATAGTGTGTGTTTACGTGTGTACGCTTGTGTTTATGTGTGTTTATGTATGTTTGTGTATGTGTGTGTGTATGTGTTTGTGTATGTTCTCACCGAGATGTGTTTCATTTGTTCATGTAAATGTGTATTCACCTAGTTGTGTTTGTGGGGGTTGAGCTCTGGCTCTTTGGTCCCGCCTCTCAACCGTCAATCAACAGGAGTAATGTGTGTGTATGTGTGTATATGTATGTGAGTGTATGTGTGTTTTTATGTGCATGTGTATATTCATGTGTGTCACACACAGAGATCACACTAACGTGATGCATCAAATGAACAAATCCACAAGGGCCGTGACGAGGATTCGAACCTGCGTCCGGGAGCATCCAAGACACCGCCTTAATCGACTGAGCTACGACAGGGTTAAAAGGGTTGAAACCGAAGTTCTACTGAACTTACTGGATCCCGTAGCCTCTCCGAGGCACAAACCAGGCTTTTACACAACCCCCCCCCCCCTTTCCCTGCACCCGAGCTATGTCAATAGGCCGTTCTCCCTCTTCGCCCTTACATCATCACACACACGCACACACACCATTTAACCCTGTCGTAGCTCAGTCGATTAAGGCAGTGTCTGGGATGCTCCCGGACGCAGGGTCGAATCCTTGTCACGGCCCTTGTGGATTTGTTCATGTGTGTGTGTGTGTTTACGTGAGTTTATGTTGTGGGGAATCTCCAGGCAGCTAATCTCTTTTTTAAATTGACTTTAATAAGATAAAGTTATGTCTTATTTATTTTTCTTAGTAAGTAAGAATTAATTGAGTGAACTGTATATACTTGTAAACTGCCTGAAATATCTTACACACTAATGGGAGGGACAATTGGTAGCCTAAACCACTTTGATATGGCTCCTTCTTAAACTACTAATTGTTTACCTTTTATAATATTATAATATACCACATGTGGTGGTCTAATCTACTAGTAATAATTACTAATTATGACTACTAATACTGATTCAAAATGGCTTAGCTGTGCCAGTAGTGTGGGCCTGGTAAGGCGTGTAGGTGTAGCTTCCAGATTGGGTGTGGCTCTGTGCCTCCTTGTGCCACGTAATGGCGGCTGGTGGGAAGAACAAAGCTTGGCAAACAAATAGTTAATGTGTATGAACCAACTGTCTGCGTAGATTCTTGATGCTCCTCTCACAATTTACCTGTATGGAATGCAAGGAATTAATCAAAGTTCCCTAAACATATCAATTACAGGTATGACATGAAGTGTGAGGGCTGTAATGGAGTACACGTACATTGTGTTTTGTTTTTGTCCTGTATTATGACCGACTTATTTATAAATGAAAAAAAGTGCACACTGTGATTTCAAATACAATACCTGATAAGCCGCATACGGTCGTTGTTGTGATGTTGATAGGCTGTGTTGCTGGTTGTTGACACGTAATTGGGGTGTCTAGTTGTTTCACCAGCCCTGGAGCCAAGTACAGCGTATGGCTGCTTTGTTATGATTCTGGAGCGGGAGCCTTGCTCTCAGTGGAGCCAACGCCCTCATCTTGGTTCATCTCTCAAAGTAATTTTACATTAACAAGGGAACCTAGCTACAATTTCATGTAAATAATTATATTTAGTCTTGTTGATTACTTTTTTGTTAACTCTAGATTCTAAACTAGTCTATTAACAATGTTTCATAATGTAAATATACGATGACATCCATGACGTCACGGAGTCTACCATTTTCCATCCTGAAGGGATTACAGACTAAGGGAGACTGTGTTATATGTGTGTATGTGTGTGTGTTTACTAGTTGTGTTTTGCGGGGGTTGAGCTTTGCTCTTTCGGCCCGCCTCTCAACTGTCAATCAACTGTTTACTAACTACTTTTTTTTTTTTTTTTTTTTTTTCCACACCACACACACACACCCCAGGAAGCAGCCCGTTACAGCTGACTAACTCCCAGGTACCTATTTACTGCTAGGTAACAGGGGCACTTAGGGTGAAAGAAACTTTGCCCATTTGTTTCTGCCTCGTGCGGGAATCGAACCCGCGCCACAGAATTACGAGTCCTGCGCGCTATCCACCAGGCTACGAGGCCCCCTGTGTGTGTGTGTGTGTGTGTGTGTGGGTTTCCCGACATATGTGTGTTTGTATTTATGCATGTGCGTGTGCATTCACCTATTTGTGCCTGCAGGATCGAGCGTTGGCTCTTCTAGCCGCCTGTTGTTTAAAGCAATGACTCCGGTCCTACTTCTCTATCATATCTATTTTTAAAGCTATGAACAGTGTTTGTCTCCACAACCTGCTCCTTTAGTTCATTCCTTTTCCCCACTACTCTCACGCTAAAAGGAAACTTCCTAACATCTCTGTAACTCATCTGAGTTTCCAGCTTTCACCCATGTCCCTTCGTTCTGTTGGTATTCCTTGTGAACATTTCGTCTATTTCCTCTCTGTATATCCCCCTAAGTATTTTGTATACTGTTATCATATCTCTCTGCTCCCTCTTTTCTTTCTTACGTCGTCAGGTTCAGTTCCTTCAATTGCACTTCACATCCCATCAAATGCAACTCTGGGACGAAACTCGCTGCAAATTGTTTAACCTTTTATAGTTTCCTAATGTGTTTCTTAGGTGGGGCTCCACAACTGGGCAGCATACTATAAGACTGGCTTCACGTAGGCTGTGTAAAGCGCCCTAAATGCTTTCTTATTTAGGTTTCTGAATGATGTTCTAACTTTTCCAAGCGTAGAGTACGCTGGTGTCGTTATCCTATTTATATGTGCCTCAGGAGTTAGGTTTGGTGTTACGTCCACTCCCAAGTACCTTTCTCGAATCGTCACAGGTAGGTAGTTTCCCTTCACTGTAAATTGTCCCTCTGGTCTCCTTTCATCTAGTCTCATTTCCATAACTTTACACTTGCTCATGTTGAACTCCAGTAGCCATTTCTCTGACCATCTCCGCAGTTGTTCAAGTCCTCTTGGAGGATCCTACAATCCTCATCTGTCATAACTCGTTTCCTTAATTTCGCGTCATCCACGAACATCGACATATAGGACTCGACTCCTGTAGACATGTCGTTCACGTATATCAGAAATAAAACTGGTCCCAGCACCGATCCTTGAGGTACTCCACTCGTTACGGTTCCTCACTCTGACTTCTCGCCCCTTACTGTTACTCTCTGGCTCCATCCTGTTAAGTAATTCTTTACCCAAGTTAGGGCTTTTCCGCTTACTCCCGCCTACCTCTCAAGTTTGAATAGCAGTATTCTGTGCGGTACTGTGTCAAAGGCTTTTTGGCAGTCCAGGAATATGCAGTTTGTCCATGCTTCTCTGTCCTTCTCTATGGCGTGTGACGTCATTGGGCCTACTGCTTCTGTGACTGGCTATTCTCCAACTGTCTTACAGGTTGTGGCTAACAGTAACACCAAAGGAAGAAACACCAGAGCAAGTAACGCTAGAGACAGTAACACCAGAGGCAGTAACACCAGAGGCAGTAACACCAGTGGCACTAACACCAGAGGCAGTAACACCAGAGACAGTAACACCAGAGGCAGTAACACCAGAGACAGTAACACCAGAGGCAGTAACACCAGAGACAGTAACACCAGAGACAGTAACACCAGTGGCACTAACACCAGAGGCAGTAACACCAGAGGCAGTAACACCAGAGGCAGTAACACCAGAGGCAGTAACACCAGTGGCACTAACACCAGAGGCAGTAACACCAGAGGCAGTAACACCAAAGGCAGTAACACCAGAGACAGTAACACCAGAGACAGTAACACCAGAGACAGTAACACCAGAGGCAGTAACACCAGAGGCAGTAACACCAGAGGCAGTAACACCAGAGACAGTAACACCAGAGACAGTAACCCCAGAGACAGTAACACCAGTGGCACTAACACCAGAGGCAGTAACACCAGAGGCAGTAACACCAGAGGCAGTAACACCAGAGACAGTAACACCAGAGGAAGTAACACCACAGGTAACCACCAGAGGCAGTAACACCAGGGCAGTAACACCAGAGGCAAGTAACACCAGAGGCAGTAACACCAGAGGCAGTAACACCAGAGCAGTAACACAGAGACAGTAACACCAGAGGCCGTAACATAGAGGCAGTAACACCATAGGCAGAACACAGAGGCAGTAACACCAGAGACAGTAACACCAGAGACAGAACACCAGAGGCAGTAACACCAGATGGCAGTAACACCAGAGGCAGTAACACCAGAGGCAGTAACACCAGAGGCAGTAACACCAGAGACAGTAACACCAGAGGCAGTAACACCAGAGGCAGTAACACCAGAGGCAGTAACACCAGAGGACAGTAACACCAGAGACAGTAACACCAGAGGCAGTAACACCAGAGACAGTAACACCAGAGGACAGTAACACCAGAGACAGTAACACCAGAGACAGTAACACCAGAGGCAGTAACACCAGAGACAGTAACACCAGAGACAGTAACACCAGAGGCAGTAACACCAGAGACAGTAACACCAGAGGCAGCAACACCAGAGGCAGTAACACCAGAGGCAGTAACACCAGAGGAAGTAACACCAGAGACAGTAACACCAGAGGCAGTAACACCAGAGGCAGTAACACCAGAGACAGTAACACCAGAGGCAGTAACACCAGAGGCAGTAACACCAGAGGAAGTAACACCAGAGGCAGTAACACCAGAGGCAGTAACACCAGAGGCAGTAACACCAGAGGCAGTAACACCAGAGGCAGTAACACCAAAGGCAGTAACACCAGAGGAAGTAACACCAGAGGCAGTAACACCAGAGGCAGCAACACCAGAGACAGTAACACCAGAGGCAGTAACACCAGAGGCAGTAACACCAGAGGCAGTAACACCAAAGGCAGTAACACCAAAGGCAGCAACACCAAAGGCAGCAACACCAGAGGCAGTAACACCAGAGGCAGTAACACCAGAGGAAGTAACACCAGAGACAGTAACACCAGAGGCAGTAACACCAGAGGCAGTAACACCAGAGGAAGTAACACCAGAGACAGTAACACCAGAGACAGTAACACCAGAGGCAGTAACACCAGAGACAGTAACACCAGAGGCAGTAACACCAGAGGCAGTAACACCAGAGGCAGTAACACCAGAGGAAGTAACACCAGAGACAGTAACACCAGAGGCAGTAACACCAGAGGCAGTAACACCAGAGGAAGTAACACCAGAGACAGTAACACCAGAGGCAGTAACACCAGAGACAGTAACACCAGAGGCAGTAACACCAGAGGCAGTAACACCAGAGGAAGTAACACCAGAGGCAGTAACACCAGAGGCAGTAACACCAGAGGAAGTAACACCAGAGACAGTAACACCAGAGACAGTAACACCAGAGGCAGTAACACCAGAGGCAGTAACACCAGAGGAAGTAACACCAGAGACAGTAACACCAGAGGCAGTAACACCAGAGACAGTAACACCAGAGACAGTAACACCAGAGGCAGTAACACCAGAGGCAGTAACACCAGAGACAGTAACACCAGAGGCAGTAACACCAGAGGCAGTAACACCAGAGACAGTAACACCAGAGACAGTAACACCAGAGGCAGTAACACCAGAGGCAGTAACACCAGAGACAGTAACACCAGAGGCAGTAACACCAGAGGCAGTAACACCAGAGACAGTAACACCAGAGGCAGTAACACCAGAGACAGTAACACCAGAGGCAGTAACACCAGAGACAGTAACACCAGAGGCAGTAACACCAGAGGCAGTAACACCAGAGACAGTAACACCAGAGACAGTAACACCAGAGGCAGTAACACCAGAGGCAGTAACACCAGAGACAGTAACACCAGAGGCAGTAACACCAGAGGCAGTAACACCAGAGGCAGTAACACTAGAGGCAGTAACACCAGAGGCAGTAACACCAGAGGCAGTAACACCAGAGGCAGTAACACCAGAGGCAGTAACACCAGAGGCAGTAACACCAGAGACAGTAACACCAGAGGCAGTAACACCAGAGACAGTAACACCAGAGACAGTAACACCAGAGGCAGTAACACCAGAGACAGTAACACCAGAGACAGTAACACCAGAGGCAGTAACACCAGAGACAGTAACACCAGAGACAGTAACACCAGAGACAGTAACACCAGAGGCAGTAACACCAGAGGCAGTAACACCAGAGACAGTAACACCAGAGACAGTAACACCAGAGGCAGTAACACCAGAGGCAGTAACACCAGAGGAAGTAACACCAGAGGCAGTAACACCAGAGGCAGTAACACCAGAGGCAGTAACACCAGAGACAGTAACACCAGAGGCAGTAACACCAGAGGCAGTAACACTATGGCTGGGTAGCCGTAGGACCTGGTAGTGTGGTGGGCTGAGTGCTACATGTTTACCTATTCAACAAGGATCACAGTGCCTGAATTAAATTTAAATTTTACCCTGAGGGGCGAGTTTATTGGTCAGCGTCACTCATCCTGTGAGTGGACACACCTGCATAGTGACAGTATTGGGCAGCGTCACTCATCCTGTGAGTGGACACACCTCCATAGTGACAGTATTGGGCAGCGTCACTCATCCTGTGAGTGGGCACACCGCCATGGTGACAGTATTGGGCAGCGTCACTCATCCTGTGAGTGGACACACCTCCATAGTGACAGTATTGGGCAGCGTCACTCATCCTGTGAGTGGGCACACCGCCATGGTGACAGTATTGGGCAGCGCCACACATCCTGTGAGTGGACACACCGCCATAGTGACAGTATTGGGCAGCGCCACTCATCCTGTGAGTGGACACACCGCTATAGTGACAGTATTGGGCAGCGCCACTCATCCTGTGAGTGGACACACCGCCATAGTGACAGTATTGGTCAGCACCACTCATCCTGTGAGTGGACACACCGCCATAGTGACAATATTGGGCAGCGTCACTCATCCTGTGAGTGGACACACCGTCATAGTGACAGTATTGGGTAGCGCCACTCATCCTGTGAGTGGACACACCGCCATAGTGACAGTATTGGGCAGCGCCACTCATCCTGTGAGTGGACACGCTGCCATAGTGACAGTATTGGGCAGCGCCACTCATCCTGTGAGTGGACACACCACCATAGTGACAGTATTGGGCAGCGCCACTCATCCTGTGAGTGGACACACCGCCATAGTGACAGTATTGGACAGCGCCACTCATCCTGTGAGTGGACACACCACCATAGTGACAGTATTGGGCAGCGCCACTCATCCTGTGAGTGGACACACCGCCATAGTGACAGTATTGGGCAGCGCCACTCATCCTGTGAGTGGACACACCACCATAGTGACAGTATTGGGCAGCGCCACTCATCCTGTGAGTGGACACACCACCATAGTGACAGTATTGGGCAGCGCCACTCATCCTGTGAGTGGACACACCACCATTGTGACAGTATTGGGCAGCGCCACTCATCCTGTGAGTGGACACACCGCCATAGTGACAGTATTGGACAGCGCCACTCATCCTGTGAGTGGACACACCACCATTGTGACAGTATTTGGCAGCGCCACTCATCCTGTGAGTGGACACACCGCCATAGCGACAGTATTGGGCAGCGCCACTCATCCTGTGAGTGGACTCACCGCCATAGTGACAGTATTGGGCAGCGCCACTCATCCTGTGAGTGGACTCACCGCCATAGTGACAGTGTTGGGCAGCGCCACTCATCATGTGAGTGGACACGCCGTCATAGTGACAGTATTGGGCAGCGTCACTCATCCTGTGAGTGGACACACCGCCATAATGACAGTATTGGGCAGCGCAACTCATCCTGTGAGTGGACACACCGCCATTGTGACAGTATTGGGCAGCGCCACTCATCCTGTGAATGAACACACCTCCATAATGATAGTATTGGGCAGCGCCACTCATCATGTGAGTGAACACACCTCCATAGTGACAGTATTGGGCAGCGCCACTCATCATGTGAGTGGACACACCGTCATAGTGACAGTATTGGTCAGCACCACTCATCCTGTGAGTGGACACTACGCCATAGTGACAGTATTGGACAGCGTCTCTCATCCTGTGAGTGGACACCCTGTCATAGTGACAGTATTGGGCAGCGACACTCATCCTGTGAATGAACACACCGCCATAGTGACAGTATTCGGCAGCGCCACTCATCCTGTGAGTGGACACACCGCCATAGGGACAGTACTGGGCAGCGCCACTCATCCTGTGAGTGGACACACCGCCATAGTGACAGTATTGGGCAGCGCCACTCATCCTGTGAGTGGACACATTGCCATAGTGACAGTATTGGGCAGCGACACTCATCCTGTGAATGAACACACTGCCATAGTGACAGTATTCGGCAGCGCCACTCATCCTGTGAGTGGACACACCGCCATAGGGACAGTACTGGGCAGCGCCACTCATCCTGTGAGTGGACACACCGCCATAGTGACAGTATTGGGCAGCGCCACTCATCCTGTGAGTGGACACACTGCCATAGTGACAGTATTGGGCAGCGCCACTCATCTTGTGAGTGGACACACCGCCATAGTGACAGTATTGGGCAGCGCCACTCATCTTGTGAGTGGACACACTGCCATAGTGACAGTATTGGGCAGCGCCACTCATCTTGTGAGTGGACACACCGCCATAGTGACAGTATTGGGCAGCGCCACTCATCTTGTGAGTGGACACACCGCTATAGCAGCATGTACAACACTCCTAAATAGGAAAACCCGCTGGGTTGTTCATCCTTTCACTTGTACCCAGACACAGCTGGGACTTGCTTAACTGTATCAAGTGAACAGCTCCTCTGATAAGAAGATCAACATCTGTCAACCCACAAAATCTTACATTATCTTGCGGGTTCAAAATGGGAAAATCTTTTAAGAACATTATCAATATTTGACAAATAGTGTTTTCCTAACTCAAACAGTGTGGAGTTTATTATTCTATACTTATTTCTAATGTCTCTCAGGTGTTGACATTCTCTCAGGTAGTGGTCAAGGCGGTGTCCATCACTCTCATCACAGATTCTGTAACTTCTCTGATCAACTGTCGTTTCCATTCCGAATCATCATGGATATTTGTATTCAAGGCGGATTCTCGCTATTATTGATTATCTTCCGCGGCCACGTCCTCTTTGTCCATAATGATTGCAACCATGTTGCAACCAGCTGCAACGATGTTGTACCATCGTACAGATTCACTGGTTTGTACTTCTATCCTCCTTTCCTCAGTTACCTTGTCACGGTAATGTTGCCTGACAATACCTCTAATTTGTAGCAGAGTTTTGGGAATGAATTATTTAATGTGGTCTCCATCAGCAGCCAGCACATCTGCTCGTTCATTCCCACATATTCCAACATGGGAGGGGGTCCACAGGAACTTGACGACTCTTCCCTGGTTGGTTAGTACCCTTAGCTAACAGCTCTCTTAAAGTAAGCGACTATCGCAAGATTTTCTACCTGATTTTTACTTAGGTTATGTAGCGCTGCTTTTGAATCAGTGCAGATCACTGCACCATTAGTGTTTCGTTCAAGGAATCTTAACGCCATAACAATGGCAATTAGCTCTGCTTGCGTTGAAGAGGCATAGTTCTAAATACGTGTTTTTTCTTCATTTCTGCGATGAAAGGCATTATTCTTAATTACAGTGTATGCTGCACCAGCCCTGCCATTGACTGGATTAGATGACTCATCAGTGTAGATTTGATTTTGTTCATCTCCGGTTTCTTTATAAATGTTTCCGAGATACTTGTGCCTCATTTCTTGTGGTATCAGGTTGGAATATTTCGATGTCATTTCATTGATGATAATCCTGCATGAGTCATCCTCATAGGGAGGATGTTCACGGGCAGGCAGGAGCTCACGGGCTTGCTCAAGCAGGTGAAGCTCTTCAAGGTAGCAGACTGATCTGTGACGCCATTTTTGGCTTCTGTTTCCTCCTGTAAGTAACACAGAACTCAGTTTTTCTTGGCAATATCATTGTAATGGGGATCTCTGGCTGTCCTAATTGCAAGCTTAGCATTCAATTCCTTAATTCTGCTTTTAACACTTGTGAGGGAGAACTTCTCTCGTAGATTGAACGTTTTGGCAGTTCTTGGAATTAAAAGAATGATTGCCATAGATTCATTTTGTATGCTTTCGAGCCTTTTCATATCGCTTTGGGAATAAATAAGTGCACAAAACTGGTGCGGCATAGTCTATGACGGAGCGCACATAGGCTGTGTACAGCATTTTAAGCACGGCAATAGAGGCTTCAAGTCCATTCCAGGTCATAGCTTTCAGTGCCCTGAGTCGACTTTTGCATGTTCCTATGAGTTGATTGAGCTCCTCTTTCTTCCCCTTGTTAGAGCCGACAGTGACGTCAAGGTACCGATAGTGGTCAACTCATTCAAGTGTTACACCATTAATTTGTAGTTCTTCATTTTCTCCCCTGTGGAAGCCAATAATCGACTCACGTCGGTGTAAATACCTGCCGAAGACTAAGTGGGTTAAGGAGGTCTACTTTGCAGCATTGAAACAGAATCAACTGAAAAAGATGTGTTCGTTTGGCGGGAGGGGAAGCACAGGGCAGGGCGAGGGTTATCCCAGTGCCACCATAAACACCTGCCTCCGGGGCCTCCGGGGCCTCCGTGTGGGGAGGAGGTGCAAGTGGAGGCGGGGAAAGGAGGGGGGGATGAAGGGGAGGATAACAAGCCTGCATGTATTACAGCAGGCTTGGGGGGTGAATGTGTCTCTCTTGTCAGCCGTACAGTGGGTATGTAATGTTAAATATAATGCACCAGTAAACTCTGGTGTTAATTGTGTGTGGCCGCTGCCTGTGGCGGGCACCCCTTCCCTTCTCTTGCAAACAGGGCCCCGTCATGCAGCCTACCCAGCGACCAGCTCCCTGCGCCTGACTCCACACCCCATAGTCGACCTGAGCCCTCTGTCCACCAACGCTACCCCACGCCCACCATCACCCCACGCCCACCATCACCTCTCGCCCACCATCACCCCTCGCCCACCATCACCCCTCGCCCACCATCACCCCACGCCCACCGTCACCCCTCGCCCACCGTCACCCCTCGCCAACCATCACCCCACGCCCACCATCACCCCACGCCCACCATCACCCCACGCCCACCGTCACCCCACGCCCACCATCACCCCTCGCCCACCATCACCCCTCGCCCACCATCACCCCACGCCCACCGTCACCCCTCGCCCACCATCACCCCTCGCCCACCATCACCCCTCGCCCACCATCACCCCACGCCCACCGTCACCCCTCGCCCACCATCACACCACGCCCACCGTCACCCCACGCCCACCATCACCCCTCGCCCAATATCACCCCACGCCCACCATCACCCCTCGCCCACCATCACCCCACGCCCACCGTCACCCCTCGCCCACCATCACCCCACGCCCACCGTCACCCCACGCCTACCATCACCCCTCGCCCACCATCACCCCTCGCCCACCATCACCCCTCGCCCACCATCACCCCACGCCCACCGTCACCCCACGCCCACCATCACCCCTCGCCCACCATCACCCCACGCCCACCATCACCCCTCGCCCACCATCACCCCTCGCCCACCATCACCCCTCGCCCACCATCACCCCTCGCCCACCATCACCCCACGCCCACCGTCACCCCTCGCCCACCGTCACCCCTCGCCCACCATCACCCCACGCCCACCATCACCCCACGCCCACCATCACCCCTCGCCCACCGTCACCCCTCGCCCACCATCACCCCACGCCCACCATCACCCCTCGCCCACCATCACCCCTCGCCCACCATCACCCCTCGCCCACCATCACCCCACGCCCACCGTCACCCCACGCCCACCATCACCCCTCGCCCACCATCACCCCACGCCCACCATCACCCCTCGCCCACCATCACCCCTCGCCCACCATCACCCCACGCCCACCATCACCCCACGCCCACCATCACCCCTCGCCCACCATCACCCCACGCCCACCATCACCCCTCGCCCACCATCACCCCACGCCCACCGTCACCCCACGCCCACCGTCACCCCTCGACCACCGTCACCCCTCGACCACCGTCACCCCTCGACCACCGTCACCCCACGACCACCGTCACCCCACGCCCACCGTCACCCCACGCCCACCGTCACCCCTCGACCACCGTCACCCCTCGACCACCGTCACCCCTCGACCACCGTCACCCCACGCCCACCGTCACCCCTCGACCACCGTCACCCCACGCCCACCATCACCCCACGACCACCGTCACCCCTCGACCACCGTCACCCCTCGACCACCGTCACCCCACGACCACCGTCACCCCTCGACCACCGTCACCCCACGCCCACCGTCACCCCACGACCACCGTCACCCCACGCCCACCATCACCCCACGCCCACCGTCACCCCACGCCCACCGTCACCCCACGCCCACCGTCACCCCACGCCCACCGTCACCCCTCGACCACCGTCACCCCTCGACCACCGTCACCCCACGCCCACCATCACCCCACGCCCACCGTCACCCCACGCCCACCGTCACCCCACGCCCACCGTCACCCCACGACCACCGTCACCCCACGACCACCGTCACCCCACGCCCACCGTCACCCCACGCCCACCATCACCCCACGCCCACCGTCACCCCACGACCACCGTCACCCCTCGACCACCGTCACCCCACGCCCACCGTCACCCCACGCATACCATCATCCCACGCCCACCGTCACCCCACGCCCACCATCACCCCACGCCCACCGTCACCCCACGCCCACCGTCACCCCACGCCCACCATCACCCCACGCCCACCGTCACCCCACGACCACCGTCATTGTCACTCAGGAGCCTGATGCACCAGTGCAGATCACAAACAGATTACATTGCAACAGACGACCTGCTAGAAGCAATTAAAGCAACGTCAATCAGGACACTCCCCAACATCCCAAAGGCATCTCTCCCATTTGCTGCCGGGGGAAATACACGGACTTAATCAGAAAAGTCAACAGAGGGTCCAATGCCCTTGATGAACCAGATACCATCAAAGCCTGGCACAATTTGCTACTTTTTTGGCAACACATGTTTAGGTGTTCCAGACAGAGGAGGCAAGACACTGGCCTCATCCATCAATACAACAATTAAGGATTTTCCTTGGGCCGACAACCTAATCCGCCTCCCCAAACACCGCTGTGGCAGACCATGTAAGACCCTCAGCGACCACAGAAAATTAGGTACCCAAGTCAGCAAGAAAATTGAAGAAGGCAATACAGTCGGGGCACTCAGGTTATCACAAGTGATTACCACAAACTACAGCCCAAGAACTGAGAGAAAAACACCCCCTCAGGGCCGTAGGTGGACCTCCCCCACAGGTCAGGCTCGCCCCTAACCAGGAACCTCTCGTCCTCCGGGAGTCAGAGGTTTATAAAGCTATCGTTTCATTTCCCCCGGGCTCCTCAAGAGGCTACACAGGGGTAAGACCTCAACATGTGAAGGAAAAGGTGAACCCTGTTCTTGGCCCAGCTGCAGAAGCGCTCCTGACAGAAATCACAACTGCCTCGCCGGGTTAATCCCTGATAAAATCAAACCATTTTTCTTTGATACATCCCTATGTGCCCTGAAAAAGAAATGGGGAGAGATTAGACCCATTTCGATTGGTAATACCCTTCGCCGCCTAGTTGCAAGGGCTGCTGTCAGAAGTATCCGAATGGAAGCAGCCATCATGCTACAACCCGACCAGCTGAGGTTTGGAGTCCCCCAAGGCTGTGAAGCAACGCCCCATGCTGCTCGACCCTACATTAGCTCTCTTACTGAAGACCAGACAGTAGTAAAACTAGATTTCAAAAACACTTTCAACTCGGTCAAAAGGGAAGTAGTCCTCTCTGCAGTCCAGGAACAGTCCAGTCCTATTTCCTTCAGGAACTTCAATGCACATTTTTCCCACGAATCGAGGGTCTCCGAACCGATCGGAACAAAGCTGTAGCAGTGTGCCAGATCTTCGTATTTGATGGCTTTCTGCGTTACCCTGAAAGAAGCAGCGCCACCCCCAATGCTCAAAAATGTGCATTGAAATAGGACTGGACTGTTGCTGCATCGGATGGGCCAATAGGCCCTCTGTAGTGTCCACGTATTGTACCTCACCTCACTCCACCATTCTCTCCTGCCTATTTATGTCCAGTACTCGACCTGTAAAACCACTCCTTCTGAAGATGTCTAAATATACGAAAGTACTTAAGGAAATTCCTGTTTCAATTTTCCTCCGTGGTCTGACACTGTCATATATATATATATATATATATATATATATATATATATATATATATATATATATATATATATATATATATATATATATATATATATATATATATATATATATATATATATATATATATATATATATATATATATATATATATATATATATACATATATATATATATATATATATATATATATATATATATATATATATATATATATATATAAATCAGAGGATACAACTGACGATTTACTATAAAACCAGAAAAACGGCCAGCCTACTCATGAGAAACTCTCCAGACACAAAACAGAACGCTTTAAAAGAGACTAACGTCTTCTATGCCTTCAAATGCCCTCTTGGGGACTGTAAGCTCCAAAAAACCCAGTATATAGGCAAGACAACAACATCTCTTTCTAGGCGTTTAACGATGCATAAGCAACAGGGCTCCATTAAGGAACATATAATCTCTTCCCACAACCAAACCATCGCCAGAGAAATCCTAGTAAACAACACAGAAATCATTGATAGATACAGCGATAGCAGGCGGCTTGACGTTTGCGAGGCACTACACATCAAGAAGTCAACACCAGCAATCAACAGCCAATTATTGCACAACTATATTCTACCCACCTCAAGACTCCGCTCCAATATAGAAGCATCAAGAAATATGGACCAATAGGCTTTCTACAAACACTTCTATTCAATATCCATTGTTTCGTGTTCTGTCTTGTGTTGATGAAATTAATACCCTATTAATACTCTTGTTCTGTCTTGTGTTGATGAAATTAATACCCTATTAATACTCTTGTTCTGTCCTGTGTTGATGAAATTAATACCCTATTAATGCCACATCTTGTTCTGTCTTGTGTTAATGCCACATCACCCCTTCCACCTCACTCAAATGTAGATATAAAATCGGAGATGCGTAAGTTCTATTCAGTTGTGTATTTGTGAGCTAAAGTCTTTGAAAATGTAATAAGTTTTACGAAACGCGCTCGTATCGCGTCAGACTAGAAATAATAATGAATTTTGGAGAATTGATTTTTGATTTACCTCCAACAGTGAAAAGAAATGTACGAAAGATTGAGAAAATTCGTGTTAGAATTATTAATCTTACTTTTTCGGTCATATTTAATAATATATGTCTACAGGAAAGACTGCTACCAAAATATACTAATATTAAAGCGCACGACCCAGCAGCAAGAAATCAAGCCTTCACGATAAAATATCGCCAGGATCTGATTCGTGATCAGATTTACAAGGCAGAGAATGAAATCAAAGACAACAAAACGCAACTACTTCATGCTACAAACGAGTGGAGAAATAGCAACATCGACGATAGTATCCGTACCCGCATTGAACAACACCTCGACATCCTCACAGACCAACATCACCTCAGCACTGAAACAAGGATTATCAAGAAACTAACAACATTATATGGAGGACCTATGGCAATTCCACGACCAAGAGATGGCTTCCTGAACCTTGCAGGAATTAACCTCACTGAGGACCAAGTCACTCTCCTAAATCTGGGCATAAACTGTCATGTTATGTCCAGACCGAGTGAGATGGCCCGGAAAGTAGAGTTGGAAATTCTGTTGGACGACATATTCGACCTCGAGACACAAAAGAAGGTCACTACCAAAGATACCTTACAAGCAGAACTTATTGCAGAAGGAGGAAAGAATCGAGGCAATTACAGAAGCACCATACTGTCCCCCAAGCTTAAAGCGGCAGCTAAAAGCCTTCGTGAGAACAAGGAGATAGTTGTCAGGAGAGGTGACAAGTCGCCAATATATGTCATTCTTAAAAAAGACGAATATCTGGCGAAAATGAACATCATACTCTCTGACCAAACTAAGTTCCAAAGGGTAACGAAGGACACTACAGCCGAATTAAAAGCAAAGGTCAACAAACTGATCGAAACTGTGAACGCCAAGAAATCCGGACTCCACCTGCCAAAGATCATTGGGGAATATAAACCTGGATATGCGTATGGAAATGTCAAGACACACAAGCCTGGAAACCCACTTCGGCCAATCATTAGCCAGATACCCACACCCACGTACAGACTGGCGAAGCGACTCAACGGCCTGCTGACTCCTTATGTTCCTTGCGCCTTCAGCCTGAAGTCTCCAAAGGAATTTGTTGACTTACTGCGGGGCACACGGGCCACAGGGATAAGAGCCTCGTTGGACGTAGAATCGCGGTTTACCAACGTACCTGTGGACGAGACAATCGGAATGATAGCCGACAGAGTGTATCGTGATCCAGCCTGTACTCCTCTTGACATACCAGAAAATATTCTGAGGAAACTACTCCAAGCTTGTACTAAAGAGGCACCCTTCTTGAGCCCGGATGGGCACATGTATAAGCAAGTAGATGGGGTCGCCATGGGTTCTCCCCTAGGTGTCCTGTTTGCAAACTTCTACATGGGTACCATCGAGCAAAAAGTCTTAGTCGACATGAACTTGAAACCGGCCATATACTGCAGGTATGTTGACGACATTTTTACACAGGTACCTGATGTCAGACATCTGCAGGAGCTGAAGGAAGCATTTGAGCAGAGTTCCGTGCTGCGTTTCACTTACGAGATGGAAAAGGATGGGAAGCTGCCCTTTCTAGATGTAACAGTCATGGAAAAGGGCGGAGGTTTCCACACTGCAGTCTACACTAAGGAAACAAACATAGGAATGTGCCTAAATGCCAACAGCGACTGCCCAGACAGGTACAAGAGGAGTGTTGTTAACGCATATGTCGACCGTGCCCTCAGCCACAGCTCAGAATGGAAGCAAGTCGACGAAGAACTCTGTAGGGTAAGGCAGGTCCTAGTCAATACCGGCTTCTCCAATGGTTTCGTCGAAGACATCATAAGAAGGAAAGTGAAAAGCCATGCAACCTCTGAAGAGACAACTAACACAACACCTATACCCCCCTATTAGACTATTTTACAGGAACTTCTTTTCCACAGCTCATAAAACGGAGGAAAGGGTCCTAAAAGATATTGTTAATAGAAACGTTATACCTACAGACAAAAATCAGAGGATACAACTGACGATTTACTATAAAACCAGAAAAACGGCCAGCCTACTCATGAGAAACTCTCCAGACACAAAACAAAACGCTTTAAAAGAGACTAACGTCGTCTATGCCTTCAAATGCCCTCTTGGGGACTGTAAGCTCCAAAAAACCCAGTATATAGGCAAGACAACAACATCTCTTTCTAGGCGTTTAACGATGCATTAGCAACAGGGCTCCATTAAGGAACATATAATCTCTTCCCACAACCAAACCATCGCCAGAGAAATCCTAGTAAACAACACAGAAATCATTGATAGATACAGCGATAGCAGGCGGCTTGACGTTTGCGAGGCACTACACATCAAGAAGTCAACACCAGCAATCAACAGCCAATTATTGCACAACTATATTCTACCCACCTCAAGACTCCGCTCCAATATAGAAGCATCAAGAAATATGGACCAATAGGCTTTCTACAAACACTTCTATTCAATATCCATTGTTTCGTGTTCTGTCTTGTGTTGATGAAATTAATACCCTATTAATACTCTTGTTCTGTCTTGTGTTGATGAAATTAATACCCTATTAATGCCACATCTTGTTCTGTCTTGTGTTAATGCCACATCACCCCTTCCACCTCACTCAAATGTAGATATAAAATCGGAGATGCGTAAGTTCTATTCAGTTGTGTATTTGTGAACTAAAGTCTTTGAAAATGTAATAAGTTTTACGAAACGCGCTCGTGTCGCGTCAGACTAGAAATAAAAATGAATTTTGGAGAATTGATTTTTGATTTACCTCCAACAGTGAAAAGAAATGTACGAAAGATTGAGAAAATTCGTGTTAGAATTATTAATCTTACTTTTTCGGTCATATTTAATAATATATATATATATATATATATATATATATATATATATATATATATATATATATATATATATATATATATATATATATATATATATATATATATATATATAATATATATATATATATATATATATATATATATATATATATATATATATATATAATATATATATATATATATATATATATATATATATATATATATATATATATATATATATATATATATATATATATGTCGTACCTAGTAGCCAGAACGCACTTCTCGGCCTACTATGAAAGGCCCAATTTGCCTAATAAGCCAAGTTTTCCTGAATTAATATATTTTCTCTATTTTTTTTCTTATGAAATGATAAATCTACCCATTTCATTATGTATGAGGTCAATTTTTTTTTATTGAAGTTAAAATTAACGTAGATATATGACCGAACCTAACCAACCCTACCTAACCTAACCTAACCTATCTTTATAGGTTAGGTTGGGTTAGGTAGCAGAAAAAGTTAGGTTAGGTTAGGTTAGGTAGGTTAGGTAGTCGAAAAAACATTAATTCATGAAACCTTAGCTTATTATGCAAATCGGGCCTTGCATAGTAGGTCAAGAAGTGAGTTCTGGCTATTAGGTACGACATATATATATATATATATATATATATATATATATATATATATATATATATATATATATATATTTGAAAGCTGTTCGTCAGAACACATATGTTGACCATGGACTCTGACCCCCCTCTTCATGGACGCTGACCCCCCTCTTCATGGATACAGACCCCCTTTTCATGAGGCTTGCCCCAAGCATCTGGCCTCCAACAGTGGGCAGACACAGACAGACAGACACATGTTTTCTTTAGATATATATATAGACGCCTCGCCTCTTGTCAGTATATAGAGAACGGGTTTTCCCAAATATCTGAAAATAATGCAAAATGATAAAACAGTATTGACTCGCCTCCCCAACATTTCCAGTAACTTCATGAAGGGGGTCAGACCCATCCCTCGCCTGCCACAGCCTCACACCAGTCACCCTGCAAAGTTCACTCAAGCTGGCCCTAAACGCCTGACATTAGACAAACCTCCACAATCATCATGAAAGACAGTGACTGAGTTTCGGGTCATCCAGGACACTTATCAAGGGGGGAACATAGAAATAGTTGGGAAAAGCGACTATGAGGCGCGAGTGGTGGTAAAGTGAGGTGTCAGTGTATAAAATAGAGCCTGACATCTGAACCAGACCAACCTCCCTCCCAGCTGAAAGGAAACACTAAACAAAATATGCAGAGAAGGGAAGGATAATAAATTTAATAAAGGTAGGAGATATAAAATAGTGAGAACCAAATAAGAGAGACAAAGAGATAGTGTCAGACGAGAGAGGAAGATAAGGTGTCAACACTCTTCTCCAGTACATTACATCATATGTGTACTGAGGAAGGCAAGACTCAACACCAGTACTGGCAGGGCTAATGTTCATGTTGGCCATGTTGTGTATGTTGGGCATGTTGGGTATGTTGGCCATGTTGTGTATGTTGGGCATGTTGGGCATGTTGGCCATGTTGTGTATGTTGGGCATGTTGGCCATGTTGTGTATGTTGGGCATGTAGTGTATGTTGGACATGTTGTGTATGTTGGGCACGTTGTGTATGTTGGGCATGTTGTGAATGTTAGGCATGATTTTTTATGTTGGCCATGTTGTGTATGTTGGGTATGTTGGGCATGTTGGGTATGTTGGCCATGTTGTGTATGTTGGACTTGTTGTGTATGTTGGGCATGTTGGGCACGTTGGGTATGTTGGGCACGTTGTGTATGTTAGGCATGTTGTGTATGTTGGGCATGTTGTGTATGTTGTGTATGTTGGCCATGTTATGTATGTTGGGTATGTTGGCCATATTGTGTATGATGGGTATGTTGGCCATGTTGTGTATGTTAGGCATGTTGAGTATGTTGGGCATGTTGGGCATGTTGTGTATGTTAGGCATGTTGAGTATGTTGGGCATGTTGTGTATGTTGGCCATGTTGTGTATGATGGGTATGTTGTGTATGTTGGCCATTTTGTGTATGTTGGACATGTTGTGTATGTTGGGCATGTTGGCCATGTTGTGTATGTTGGGCATGTTGTGTATGTTGGGCATGTTGGGCATGTTGGGTATGTTGACCATGTTGTGTATGTTGGGCATGTTGTGTATGTTGGGCATGTTGGCCATGTTGTGTATGTTGGACATGTTGGGCATGTTGTGTATGTTGGGCATGTTGGGTATGTTGGCCATGTTGTGTATGTTGGGCATGTTGTGTATGTTGGGCATGTTATGTATGTTGTGCATGTTGGCCATGTTGTGTATGTTGGGCATGTTGTGAATGTTGGACATGTTGTGTATGTTGGGCAAGTTGGGCATGTTGTGTCTGTTGAGCATGTTGTGAATCTTGGGCATGTTGTGTATGTTGGGTATGTTGGGAATGTTGTGTATGTTGTGAATGTTGGGTATGTTGGACATCACAGAAGCCAAGATATGCAACACTATAGCCAAGATATGCAACACTGTAGCCAAGATATGCAACACAGTAGCCAAGATATGCAACAATGTAGCCAAGATATGCAACACTGTAGCCAAGATATGCAACACTGTAGCCAAGATATGCAACACTGTAGCCAAGATATGCAACACAGTAGCCAAGATATGCAACAATGTAGCCAAGATATGCAACACTGTAGCCAAGATATGCAACACTGTAGCCAAGATATGCAACACTGTAGCCAAGATATGCAACACTGTAGCCAAGATATGCAACACTGTAGCCAAGATATGCAACACTGTAGCCAAGATATGCAACACTGTAGCCAAGATATGCAACACTGTAGCCAAGATATGCAACACTGTAGCCAAGATATGCAACACTGTAGCCAAGATATGCAACACCGAAGCCAAGATATGCAACACTGTAGCCAAGATATGCAACACTGTAGCCAAGATATGCAACACTGTAGCCAAGATATGTAACACTGTAGCCAAGATATGCAACACTGTAGCCAAGATATGCAACACTGTAGCCAAGATATGCAACACTGTAGCCAAGATATGCAACACTCTAGTCAAGATATGCAACACTGTAGCCAAGATATGCAACACTGTAGCCAAGATATGCAACACCGAAGCCAAGATATGCAACACTGTAGCCAAGATATGCAACACTGTAGCCAAGATATGCAACACTGTAGCCAAGATATGCAACACTGTAGCCAAGATATGCAACACCGAAGCCAAGATATGCAACACTGTAGCCAAGATATGCAACTCCGAAGCCAAGATATGCAACACGGTAGCCAAGATATGCAACACTGTAGCCAAGATATGCAACACCGAAGCCAAGATATGCAACACTGTAGCCACGATATGCAACACTGTAGCCAAGATATGCAACATTGTAGCCAAGATATGCAACACAGTAGCCAAGATATGCAACATTGTAGCCAAGATATGCAACACTGTAGCCACGATATGCAACACTGTAGCCAAGATATGCAACACTGTAGCCACGATAAGCAACACTGTAGCCACGATATGCAACACTGTAGCCAAGATATGCAACACTGTAGCCAAGATATGCAACACTGTAGCCAAGATATGCAACATCGTAGCCAAGATATGCAACACTGTAGCCAAGATATGCAACATAGTAGCCAAGATATGCAACACTGTAGCCAAGATATGCAACACCGAAGCCAAGATATGCAACACTGTAGCCACGATATGCAACACTGTAGCCACGATATGCAACACTGTAGCCAAGATATGCAACACTGTAGCCAAGATATGCAACACTGTAGCTAAGAATGCAACATCGTAGCCAAGATATGCAACACTGTAGCCAAGATATGCAGCATCGTAGCCAAGATATGCAACACTGTAGCCAAGATATGCAGCATCGTAGCCAAGATATGCAACACCGAAGCCAATATATGCAACACTGTAGCCACGATATGCAACACTGTAGCCAAGATATGCAACACTGTAGCCACGATATGCAACACTGTAGCCAAGATATGTAACACTGTAGCCGAGATATGCAAAACCGAAGCCGAGATATGCAACACTGTAGCCAAGATATGCAACACCGAAGCCAAGATATGCAACACTGTAGCCAAGATATGCAACATTGTAGCCAAGATATGCAACACTGTAGCCAAGATATGCAACATCGCAGCCAAGATATGCAACACTGTAGCCAAGATATGCAACACTGTAGCCAAGATATGCAACATCGTAGCCAAGATATGCAACACTGTAGCCAAGATATGCAACATCGTAGCCAAGATATGCAACACTGTAGCCAAGATATGAACAACCTTTCTGATAAGAGATGTGACAACACTGTGACACCCTTGTAACACAGATGTGACACCACTGTAACACCCTTGTGACACAGATGTGACAACACTGTGACACCCTTGTGACACAGATGTGACAACACTGTTACACCCTTGTGACACAGATGTGACAACACTGTGACACCCTTGTGACACAGATGTGACAACACTGTGACACCCTTGTGACACAGATGTGACAACACTGTGACACCCTTGTGACACAGATGTGACACCACTGTGACACCCTTGTGGCACAGATGTGACAACACTGTGACACCCTTGTGACACAGATGTGACAACACTGTGACACCAGTGTGACACCCTTAAGACACAGTTCAGAAAACAACAAATTACTTGTCAAGCTACACACACTTGCCTGGAGACGGCCAGTTGGCTCTCTGGAAAGTTTAATTGATTGTCAGTCCAGCCGTCAACTTGCCGGCCTGGCTAATATATCACGTCTGCTCTCTCTCGTCTGCTCCGGCCCGTCCTCCCAATACCACGTCGTATTTTGACGTATACTCCACCTAGGGCCAAAGATTGTCGTAATAGAAAATGGCAGCGGATCGCGCAATTGACGTACTGTCCCGTTTTCTGTTTTGGGTCCTCTGGGAGGTTAGGATAAGGGCGTTTTAGTACGACAGGTTTTTCACGTTGGGGAACCATAGGAGGACTGGCTGTATACTCAGTGTATCCTGACACATGTATCCTCTAGAGTTTCCTTCGCGGCCGGACGATGCGTGCCGTCCTGCCGTGCGGCACTTGACAGAGGGTAGAATCATGTTGGAGTGTGGGAGTAAGTGGGTCATGTAGGGTAAGTATAGGAAGAGCAGTGTTGAACAGCTGAGGCATAGTAGTAGATGAATATGTATGAGTATGTGCCGTAGAGTTAGTCCTGTGTGTGTAGATGTGTAGATGGGCACATACTCATATGTAGATGAGTATGTGACCATCCTCCATCCCCCCTCTCCTGCCCATCCTCCATCCCCCCTCCCAGCGTCATCCCACACCTGTAGGTGTGGATGCCTGACCTGACCTGTAGGTGGCAGGTCAGGCTCTCTACAGCCTGCAGCTGCTGCTGGTCATACACGGGTAAGTAGATCAAAGGAGATATCCTTCACTGTGGCGTGTATACTGGTATACCACGTCACTGTGGGGTGTATACTGGTATACCACGTCACTGTGGCGTGTATACTGGTATACCACGTCACTGTGGGGTGTATACTGGTATACCACGTCACTGTGGCATGTATACTGGTATACCACGTCACTGTGGCGTGTATACTGATATACCACGTCACTGTGGCGTGTATACTGGTATACCACGTCACTGTGGGGTGTATACTGGTATACCACGTCACTGTGGCGTGTATACTGGTATACCACGTCACTGTGGCGTGTATACTGGTATACCACGTCACTGTGGCGTGTATACTGGTATACCACGTCACTGTGGCGTGTATACTGGTATACCACGTCACTGTGGCGTGTATACTGGTATACCACGTCACTGGGACGTGTATACTGGTATACCACGTCACTATGGCGTGTATACTGGTATACCACGTCACTGGGACGTGTATACTGGTATACCACGTCACTGTGGCGTGTATACTGGTATACCACGTCACTGGGACGTGTATACTGGTATACCACGTCACTGTGGCGTGTATACTGGTATACCACGTCACTGGGACGTGTATACTGGTATACCACGTCACTGGGGCGTGTATACTGGTATACCACGTCACTGGGGCGTGTATACTGGTATACCACGTCACTGGGGCGTGTATACTGGTATACCACGTCACTGGGACGTGTATACTGGTATACCACGTCACTGGGGCGTGTATACTGGTATACCACGTCACTGGGGCGTGTATACTGGTATACCACGTCACTGGGGCGTGTATACTGGTATACCACGTCACTGGGGCGTGTATACTGGTATACCACGTCACTGTGGCGTGTATACTGGTATACCACGTCACTGTGGCGTGTATACTGGTATACCACGTCACTGTGGCGTGTATACTGGTATACCACGTCACTGTGACGTGTATACTGGTATACCACGTCACTGTGGCGTGTATACTGGTATACCACGTCACTGTGGCGTGTATACTGGTATACCACGTCACTGGGGCGTGTATACTGGTATACCACGTCACTGTGGCGTGTATACTGGAATACCACGTCACTGGGGCGTGTATACTGGAATACCACGTCACTGTGGCGTGTATACTGGTATACCACGTCACTGGGGCGTGTATACTGGAATACCACGTCACTGGGGCGTGTATGCTGGTATACCACGTCACTGGGGCGTGTATGCTGGTATACCACGTCACTGGGGCGTGTATACTGGTATACCACGTCACTGTGGCGTGTATGCTGGTATACCACGACACTGGGACGTGTATACTGGTATACCACGTCACTGGGGCGTGTATGCTGGTATACCACGTCACTGGGACGTGTATGCTGGTATACCACGTCACTGTGGCGTGTATACTGGTATACCACGTCACTGGGACGTGTATGCTGGTATACCACGTCACTGTGGCGTGTATGCTGGTATACCACGTCACTGGGGCGTGTATGCTGGTATACCACGTCACTGGGGCGTGTATGCTGGCATACCACGTCACTGGGGCGTGTATGCTGGTATACCACGTCACTGGGGCGTGTATGCTGGCATACCACGTCACTGGGGCGTGTATGCTGGTATACCACGTCACTGGGGCGTGTATACTGGTATACCACGTCACTGGGGCGTGTATGCTGGTATACCACGTCACTGGGGCGTGTATACTGGTATACCACGTCACTGGGGCGTGTATGCTGGTATACCACGTCACTGGGGCGTGTATACTGGTATACCACGTCACTGGGGCGTGTATGCTGGTATACCACGTCACTGGGGCGTGTATACTGGTATATCACGTCACTGGGGCGTGTATACTGGTATATCACGTCACTGGGGCGTGTATACTGGTATACCACGTCACTGGGGCGTGTATACTGGTATATCACGTCACTGGGGCGTGTATACTGGTATACCACGTCACTGGGGCGTGTATGCTGGTATACCACGTCACTGGGGCGTGTATACTGGTATACCACGTCACTGGGGCGTGTATGCTGGTATACCACATCACTGGGGCGTGTATACTGGTATACCACGTCACTGGGGCGTGTATACTGGTATACCACGTCACTGTGGCGTGTATACTGGTATACCACGTCACTGTGGCGTGTATACTGGTATACCACGTCACTGGGGCGTGTATACTGGTATACCACGTCACTGGGGCGTGTATGCTGGTATACCACGTCACTGTGGCGTGTATACTGGTATACCACATCACTGGGGCGTGTATGCTGGTATACCACGTCACTGGGGCGTGTATACTGGTATACCACGTCACTGGGGCGTGTATGCTGGTATACCACGTCACTGTGGCGTGTATACTGGTATACCACATCACTGGGGCGTGTATGCTGGTATACCACGTCACTGGGGCGTGTATACTGGTATACCACGTCACTGGGGCGTGTATGCTGGTATACCACGTCACTGGGGCGTGTATACTGGTATACCACGTCACTGGGGCGTGTATGCTGGTATACCACGTCACTGTGGCGTGTATACTGGTATACCACGTCACTGGGGCGTGTATACTGGAATACCACGTCACTGGGGCGTGTATGCTGGTATACCACGTCACTGGGGCGTGTATGCTGGTATACCACGTCACTGTGGCGTGTATACTGGTATACCACGTCACTGTGGCGTGTATACTGGTATACCACGTCACTGTGGCGTGTATACTGGTATACCACGTCACTGTGACGTGTATACTGGTATACCACGTCACTGTGGCGTGTATACTGGTATACCACGTCACTGTGGCGTGTATACTGGTATACCACGTCACTGGGGCGTGTATACTGGTATACCACGTCACTGTGGCGTGTATACTGGAATACCACGTCACTGGGGCGTGTATACTGGAATACCACGTCACTGTGGCGTGTATACTGGTATACCACGTCACTGGGGCGTGTATACTGGAATACCACGTCACTGGGGCGTGTATGCTGGTATACCACGTCACTGGGGCGTGTATGCTGGTATACCACGTCACTGGGGCGTGTATACTGGTATACCACGTCACTGTGGCGTGTATGCTGGTATACCACGACACTGGGACGTGTATACTGGTATACCACGTCACTGGGGCGTGTATGCTGGTATACCACGTCACTGGGACGTGTATGCTGGTATACCACGTCACTGTGGCGTGTATACTGGTATACCACGTCACTGGGACGTGTATGCTGGTATACCACGTCACTGTGGCGTGTATGCTGGTATACCACGTCACTGGGGCGTGTATGCTGGTATACCACGTCACTGGGGCGTGTATGCTGGCATGCCACGTCACTGGGGCGTGTATGCTGGTATACCACGTCACTGGGGCGTGTATGCTGGCATACCACGTCACTGGGGCGTGTATGCTGGTATACCACGTCACTGGGGCGTGTATACTGGTATACCACGTCACTGGGGCGTGTATACTGGTATACCACGTCACTGGGGCGTGTATGCTGGTATACCACGTCACTGGGGCGTGTATACTGGTATACCACGTCACTGGGGCGTGTATGCTGGTATACCACGTCACTGGGGCGTGTATACTGGTATACCACGTCACTGGGGCGTGTATGCTGGTATACCACGTCACTGGGGCGTGTATACTGGTATATCACGTCACTGGGGCGTGTATACTGGTATATCACGTCACTGGGGCGTGTATACTGGTATACCACGTCACTGGGGCGTGTATACTGGTATATCACGTCACTGGGGCGTGTATACTGGTATACCACGTCACTGGGGCGTGTATGCTGGTATACCACGTCACTGGGGCGTGTATACTGGTATACCACGTCACTGGGGCGTGTATGCTGGTATACCACATCACTGGGGCGTGTATACTGGTATACCACGTCACTGGGGCGTGTATACTGGTATACCACATCACTGGGGCGTGTATACTGGTATACCACGTCACTGGGGCGTGTATGCTGGTATACCACGTCACTGGGGCGTGTATACTGGTATACCACGTCACTGGGGCGTGTATGCTGGTATACCACGTCACTGTGGCGTGTATACTGGTATACCACATCACTGGGGCGTGTATGCTGGTATACCACGTCACTGGGGCGTGTATACTGGTATACCACGTCACTGGGGCGTGTATGCTGGTATACCACGTCACTGTGGCGTGTATACTGGTATACCACATCACTGGGGCGTGTATGCTGGTATACCACGTCACTGGGGCGTGTATACTGGTATACCACGTCACTGGGGCGTGTATGCTGGTATACCACGTCACTGGGGCGTGTATACTGGTATACCACGTCACTGGGGCGTGTATGCTGGTATACCACGTCACTGTGGCGTGTATACTGGTATACCACGTCACTGGGGCGTGTATACTGGAATACCACGTCACTGGGGCGTGTATGCTGGTATACCACGTCACTGGGGCGTGTATGCTGGTATACCACGTCACTGGGGCGTGTATACTGGTATACCACGTCACTGTGGCGTGTATGCTGGTATACCACGACACTGGGACGTGTATACTGGTATACCACGTCACTGGGGCGTGTATGCTGGTATACCACGTCACTGGGACGTGTATGCTGGTATACCACGTCACTGTGGCGTGTATACTGGTATACCACGTCACTGGGACGTGTATGCTGGTATACCACGTCACTGTGGCGTGTATGCTGGTATACAACGTCACTGGGGCGTGTATGCTGGTATACCACGTCACTGTGACGTGTATACTGGTATACCACGTCACTGTGGCGTGTATACTGGTATACCACGTCACTGTGGCGTGTATACTGGTATACCACGTCACTGTGGCGTGTATACTGGTATACCACGTCACTGTGGCGTGTATACTGGTATACCACGTCACTGGGGCGTGTATACTGGTATACCACGTCACTGTGGCGTGTATACTGGAATACCACGTCACTGGGGCGTGTATACTGGAATACCACGTCACTGTGGCGTGTATACTGGTATACCACGTCACTGGGGCGTGTATACTGGAATACCACGTCACTGGGGCGTGTATACTGGTATACCACGTCACTGGGGCGTGTATACTGGAATACCACGTCACTGGGGCGTGTATGCTGGTATACCACGTCACTGGGGCGTGTATGCTGGTATACCACGTCACTGGGGCGTGTATACTGGTATACCACGTCACTGTGGCGTGTATGCTGGTATACCACGACACTGGGACGTGTATACTGGTATACCACGTCACTGGGGCGTGTATGCTGGTATACCACGTCACTGGGACGTGTATGCTGGTATACCACGTCACTGTGGCGTGTATACTGGTATACCACGTCACTGGGACGTGTATGCTGGTATACCACGTCACTGTGGCGTGTATGCTGGTATACCACGTCACTGGGGCGTGTATGCTGGTATACCACGTCACTGGGGCGTGTATGCTGGCATACCACGTCACTGGGGCGTGTATGCTGGTATACCACGTCACTGGGGCGTGTATGCTGGTATACCACGTCACTGGGGCGTGTATGCTGGTATACCACGTCACTGGGGCGTGTATACTGGTATACCACGTCACTGGGGCGTGTATGCTGGTATACCACGTCACTGGGGCGTGTATACTGGTATACCACGTCACTGGGGCGTGTATGCTGGTATACCACGTCACTGGGGCGTGTATACTGGTATACCACGTCACTGGGGCGTGTATGCTGGTATACCACGTCACTGGGGCGTGTATACTGGTATATCACGTCACTGGGGCGTGTATACTGGTATATCACGTCACTGGGGCGTGTATACTGGTATATCACGTCACTGGGGCGTGTATACTGGTATACCACGTCACTGGGGCGTGTATGCTGGTATACCACGTCACCGGGGCGTGTATACTGGTATACCACGTCACTGGGGCGTGTATGCTGGTATACCACATCACTGGGGCGTGTATACTGGTATACCACGTCACTGGGGCGTGTATACTGGTATACCACATCACTGGGGCGTGTATACTGGTATACTACGTCACTGGGGCGTGTATGCTGGTATACCACGTCACTGGGGCGTGTATACTGGTATACCACGTCACTGGGGCGTGTATGCTGGTATACCACGTCACTGTGGCGTGTATACTGGTATACCACATCACTGGGGCGTGTATGCTGGTATACCACGTCACTGGGGCGTGTATACTGGTATACCACGTCACTGGGGCGTGTATGCTGGTATACCACGTCACTGTGGCGTGTATACTGGTATACCACATCACTGGGGCGTGTATGCTGGTATACCACGTCACTGGGGCGTGTATACTGGTATACCACGTCACTGGGGCGTGTATGCTGGTATACCACGTCACTGGGGCGTGTATACTGGTATACCACGTCACTGGGGCGTGTATGCTGGTATACCACGTCACTGTGGCGTGTATACTGGTATACCACGTGACTGGGGCGTGTATACTGGTATACCACGTCACTGTGGCGTGTATACTGGTATACCACGTCACTGTGGCGTGTATACTGGTATACCACGTCACTGTGGCGTGTATACTGGTATACCACGTCACTGTGACGTGTATACTGGTATACCACGTCACTGTGGCGTGTATACTGGTATACCACGTCACTGTGGCGTGTATACTGGTATACCACGTCACTGTGGCGTGTATACTGGTATACCACGTCACTGGGGCGTGTATACTGGTATACCACGTCACTGTGGCGTGTATACTGGAATACCACGTCACTGGGGCGTGTATACTGGAATACCACGTCACTGTGGCGTGTATACTGGTATACCACGTCACTGGGGCGTGTATACTGGAATACCACGTCACTGGGGCGTGTATGCTGGTATACCACGTCACTGGGGCGTGTATGCTGGTATACCACGTCACTGGGGCGTGTATACTGGTATACCACGTCACTGTGGCGTGTATGCTGGTATACCACGACACTGGGACGTGTATACTGGTATACCACGTCACTGGGGCGTGTATGCTGGTATACCACGTCACTGGGACGTGTATGCTGGTATACCACGTCACTGTGGCGTGTATACTGGTATACCACGTCACTGGGACGTGTATGCTGGTATACCACGTCACTGTGGCGTGTATGCTGGTATACCACGTCACTGGGGCGTGTATGCTGGTATACCACGTCACTGGGGCGTGTATGCTGGCATACCACGTCACTGGGGCGTGTATGCTGGTATACCACGTCACTGGGGCGTGTATGCTGGTATACCACGTCACTGGGGCGTGTATGCTGGTATACCACGTCACTGGGGCGTGTATACTGGTATACCACGTCACTGGGGCGTGTATGCTGGTATACCACGTCACTGGGGCGTGTATACTGGTATACCACGTCACTGGGGCGTGTATGCTGGTATACCACGTCACTGGGGCGTGTATACTGGTATACCACGTCACTGGGGCGTGTATGCTGGTATACCACGTCTCTGGGGCGTGTATACTGGTATATCACGTCACTGGGGCGTGTATACTGGTATATCACGTCACTGGGGCGTGTATACTGGTATACCACGTCACTGGGGCGTGTATACTGGTATATCACGTCACTGGGGCGTGTATACTGGTATACCACGTCACTGGGGCGTGTATGCTGGTATACCACGTCACTGGGGCGTGTATACTGGTATACCACGTCACTGGGGCGTGTATGCTGGTATACCACATCACTGGGGCGTGTATACTGGTATACCACGTCACTGGGGCGTGTATACTGGTATACCACATCACTGGGGCGTGTATACTGGTATACCACGTCACTGGGGCGTGTATGCTGGTATACCACGTCACTGGGGCGTGTATACTGGTATACCACGTCACTGGGGCGTGTATGCTGGTATACCACGTCACTGTGGCGTGTATACTGGTATACCACATCACTGGGGCGTGTATGCTGGTATACCACGTCACTGGGGCGTGTATACTGGTATACCACGTCACTGGGGCGTGTATGCTGGTATACCACGTCACTGTGGCGTGTATACTGGTATACCACATCACTGGGGCGTGTATGCTGGTATACCACGTCACTGGGGCGTGTATACTGGTATACCACGTCACTGGGGCGTGTATGCTGGTATACCACGTCACTGGGGCGTGTATACTGGTATACCACGTCACTGGGGCGTGTATGCTGGTATACCACGTCACTGTGGCGTGTATACTGGTATACCACGTCACTGGGGCGTGTATACTGGAATACCACGTCACTGGGGCGTGTATGCTGGTATACCACGTCACTGGGGCGTGTATGCTGGTATACCACGTCACTGGGGCGTGTATACTGGTATACCACGTCACTGTGGCGTGTATGCTGGTATACCACGACACTGGGACGTGTATACTGGTATACCACGTCACTGGGGCGTGTATGCTGGTATACCACGTCACTGGGACGTGTATGCTGGTATACCACGTCACTGTGGCGTGTATACTGGTATACCACGTCACTGGGACGTGTATGCTGGTATACCACGTCACTGTGGCGTGTATGCTGGTATACCACGTCACTGGGGCGTGTATGCTGGTATACCACGTCACTGTGACGTGTATACTGGTATACCACGTCACTGTGGCGTGTATACTGGTATACCACGTCACTGTGGCGTGTATACTGGTATACCACGTCACTGTGGCGTGTATACTGGTATACCACGTCACTGGGGCGTGTATACTGGTATACCACGTCACTGTGGCGTGTATACTGGAATACCACGTCACTGGGGCGTGTATACTGGAATACCACGTCACTGTGGCGTGTATACTGGTATACCACGTCACTGGGGCGTGTATACTGGAATACCACGTCACTGGGGCGTGTATGCTGGTATACCACGTCACTGGGGCGTGTATGCTGGTATACCACGTCACTGGGGCGTGTATACTGGTATACCACGTCACTGTGGCGTGTATGCTGGTATACCACGACACTGGGACGTGTATACTGGTATACCACGTCACTGGGGCGTGTATGCTGGTATACCACGTCACTGGGACGTGTATGCTGGTATACCACGTCACTGTGGCGTGTATACTGGTATACCACGTCACTGGGACGTGTATGCTGGTATACCACGTCACTGTGGCGTGTATGCTGGTATACCACGTCACTGGGGCGTGTATGCTGGTATACCACGTCACTGGGGCGTGTATGCTGGCATACCACGTCACTGGGGCGTGTATGCTGGTATACCACGTCACTGGGGCGTGTATGCTGGTATACCACGTCACTGGGGCGTGTATGCTGGTATACCACGTCACTGGGGCGTGTATACTGGTATACCACGTCACTGGGGCGTGTATGCTGGTATACCACGTCACTGGGGCGTGTATACTGGTATACCACGTCACTGGGACGTGTATGCTGGTATACCACGTCACTGGGGCGTGTATACTGGTATACCACGTCACTGGGGCGTGTATGCTGGTATACCACGTCACTGGGGCGTGTATACTGGTATATCACGTCACTGGGGCGTGTATACTGGTATATCACGTCACTGGGGCGTGTATACTGGTATACCACGTCACTGGGGCGTGTATACTGGTATATCACGTCACTGGGGCGTGTATACTGGTATACCACGTCACTGGGGCGTGTATGCTGGTATACCACGTCACTGGGGCGTGTATACTGGTATACCACGTCACTGGGGCGTGTATGCTGGTATACCACATCACTGGGGCGTGTATACTGGTATACCACGTCACTGGGGCGTGTATACTGGTATACCACATCACTGGGGCGTGTATACTGGTATACCACGTCACTGGGGCGTGTATGCTGGTATACCACGTCACTGGGGCGTGTATACTGGTATACCACGTCACTGGGGCGTGTATGCTGGTATACCACGTCACTGTGGCGTGTATACTGGTATACCACATCACTGGGGCGTGTATGCTGGTATACCACGTCACTGGGGCGTGTATACTGGTATACCACGTCACTGGGGCGTGTATGCTGGTATACCACGTCACTGTGGCGTGTATACTGGTATACCACATCACTGGGGCGTGTATGCTGGTATACCACGTCACTGGGGCGTGTATACTGGTATACCACGTCACTGGGGCGTGTATGCTGGTATACCACGTCACTGGGGCGTGTATACTGGTATACCACGTCACTGGGGCGTGTATGCTGGTATACCACGTCACTGTGGCGTGTATACTGGTATACCACATCACTGGGGCGTGTATACTGGTATACCACGTCACTGGGGTGTGTATACTGGTATACCACGTCACTGTGGCGTGTATACTGGTATACCACGTCACTGGGGCGTGTATACTGGTATACCACGTATATACTTTTTGGAGAGGGTTGTATTGTTTATCTGGGGCTGTACTTATGTATTAAATCAGGAGACCTCTTTTGGTAGTAAATAATGAGGTCCAATTTTAGGTCTGGGCTGTTGTTTCTCTCTATTAGATATTGTATATTTATTATCCTTTCTTCTGTTTTATATTGTGGATTACAATAGAGTTTTAAGGGAGAGGGTTGCTTGCTGTTGCAGTTGTGTTTTAATTTATTGTCTCCTTGCTGATAGGAGTGTTGCAGATCAACACAGCTGCTGATAGGAGTGTTGCAGATCAACACAGCTGCTGAAAAGAGTGTTGATCTGCAACACTTCTCCTTCTCCTTCACCACGGAAGGATGTACTAAATCTACCCACACTGGAGTGTGTATGAATGGGCACAGTGAATGCCCCAATAATTATAAGACTAGTGTGACATACTCGTATACCAAGAGCCGTTATACTCGTTGCTCTGACTGGTATAACAAAGAATTGTACTCAAGTATTAAAGAGGAAGGGGGGATGAGGTAAGGTACAAGGTAGTGGGTTCAGGCAAGGATAAGGAGATGCGTCCAAGCATTGGGTAAGGCGTTGGGTAAGACTCTGCTACCTTCAACGGACAGAGAGCTTTACGTAAGAGACGTCATTATCCGGCTGTGTATAGTGAGAGCCGGGTCTCAGTGCCCTACAATCACCATCATCACCTTAGCGCCACGTACAAACACTCATCATTATATAGATGTATATTTGACACATGTATGACAAATATATGATTGAGAATGCTACTGTACAATACTTCTTCTTAAGTATTTCAGTATTCTCCGTATATTTACATTCGTTATGAAACATTTGTCAAGAAGCGGACTTATTTTATTTGTGGGTTTCTTTAAGCGTCTCGGAAAATTTTACCCCCTTGAAATTTATGCTGGCCACTTTTCTCTGGAATTTTGCCATTAATAAGTGAAAAAAGTGCCTTCAGGAAAATG
Source organism: Procambarus clarkii (assembly GCF_040958095.1). NCBI lineage: Eukaryota > Metazoa > Arthropoda > Malacostraca > Decapoda > Cambaridae > Procambarus > Procambarus clarkii. The sequence goes on along the minus strand of NC_091152.1, from coordinate 59,173,514 downwards.
TATATCCTCATATTCTTGGGAAAAGAGAATAGGTCTTATACAATGACTTTATAAATAATAAATTGACGCAAATAATTGTGCAATGAATAAAGCAGGAAATGGAAAGTTGGCTTTAACATATATGTGTTGGTCATTGAAGAAGGAATCTTAAGGAGAGAGAGACACAGAAGAAATACCTATACACAGCGGGACGCATACACACGCTCAACGATACATACACACTGAGTGTACCGGCTGGGTATACTCACTATACACAGGTATACAGTCAGGTGTATTGCCTGTACACCTGGCGCAGGTATAGTGATGTCACCAGCTGGCACACCTGACTCTCTCATCACATTCTGCACTCCCACCACTACACCTGACTGATTAATGACTGTAACACAACAGTTGTCACACTGTAACACAACAGTTGTCACAGTGTAACACAACAGTTGTCACAGTGTAACACATCAGTTGTCACAGTGTAACACAACAGTTGTCACAGTGTAACACAACAGTTGTCACAGTGTAACACGACAGTTGTCACAGTGTAACACGACAGTTGTCACAGTGTAACACGACAGTTGTCACAGTGTAACACCACAGTTGTCACAGTGTAACACGACAGTTGTCACAGTGTAACACGACAGTTGTCACAGTGTAACACGACAGTTGTCATAGTGTAACACAACAGTTGTCACAGTGTAACATAACAGTTGTCACAGTGTAACACCACAGTTGTCACAGTGTAACACAACAGTTGTCACAGTGTAACACAACAGTTGTCACAGTGTAACACCACAGTTGTCACAGTGTAACACAACAGTTGTCACAGTGTAACACAACAGTTGTCACAGTGTAACACCACAGTTGTCACAGTGTAACACATCAGTTGTCACAGTGTAACACCACAGTTGTCACAGTGTAACACCACAGTTGTCACAGTGTAACACAACAGTTGTCACAGTGTAACACCACAGTTGTCACAGTGTAACACATCAGTTGTCACAGTGTAACACAACAGTTGTCACAGTGTAACACATCAGTTGTCACAGTGTAACACAACAGTTGTCACAGTGTAACACAACAGTTGTCACACTGTAACACAACAGTTGTCACAGTGTAACACATCAGATGTCACAGTGTAACACAACAGTTGTCACAGTGTAACACAACAGTTGTCACACTGTAACACAACAGTTGTCACACTGTAACACAACAGTTGTCACACTGTAACACAACAGTTGTCACAGTGTAACACCACAGTTGTCACAGTGTAACACCACAGTTGTCACAGTGTAACACAACAGTTGTCACAGTGTAACACCACAGTTGTCACAGTGTAACACGACAGTTGTCACAGTGTAACACAACAGTTGTCACAGTATAACACAACAGTTGTCACAGTGTAACACAACAGTTGTCACAGTGTAACACAACAGTTGTCACAGTGTAACACCACAGTTGTCACAGTGTAACACAACAGTTGTCACACTGTAACACAACAGTTGTCACACAGTAACACAACAGTTGTCACACTGTAACACAACAGTTGTCACAGTGTAACACATCAGTTGTCACAGTGTAACACAACAGTTGTCACAGTGTAACACAACAGTTGTCACACTGTAACACAACAGTTGTCACACTGTAACACAACAGTTGTCACAGTGTAACACCACAGTTGTCACAGTGTAACACGACAGTTGTCACAGTGTAACACAACAGTTGTCACAGTGTAACACGACAGTTGTCACAGTGTAACACAACAGTTGTCACAGTGTAACACAACAGTTGTCACAGTGTAACACAACAGTTGTCACAGTGTAACACAACAGTTGTCACAGTGTAACACAACAGTTGTCACAGTGTAACACAACAGTTGTCACAGTGTAACACAACAGTTGTCACAGTGTAACACATCAGTTGTCACAGTGTAACACAACAGTTGTCACAGTGTAACACAACAGTTGTCACAGTGGAACACGACAGTTGTCACAGTGTAACACGACAGTTGTCACAGTGTAACACGACAGTTGCCATAGTGTAACACAACAGTTGTCACAGTGTAACACGACAGTTGCCATAGTGTAACACAACAGTTGTCACAGTGTAACATAACAGTTGTCACAGTGTAACACCACAGTTGTCACAGTGTAACACATCAGTTGTCACAGTGTAACACACCAGTTGTCACACTGTAACACAACAGTTGTCACAGTGTAACACCACAGTTGTCACAGTGTAACACAACAGTTGTCACAGTGTAACACAACAGTTGTCACAGTGTAACACCACAGTTGTCACAGTGTAACACCACAGTTGTCACAGTGTAACACAACAGTTGTCACAGTGTAACAAAACAGTTGTCACAGTGTAACACATCAGTTGTCACAGTGTAACACAACAGTTGTCACAGTGTAACACAACAGTTGTCACACTGTAACACAACAGTTGTCACACTGTAACACAACAGTTGTCACACTGTAACACAACAGTTGTCACAGTGTAACACAACAGTTGTCACACTGTAACACAACAGTTGTCACAGTGTAACACCACAGTTGTCACAGTGTAACACAACAGTTGTCACAGTGTAACACATCAGTTGTCACAGTGTAACACGACAGTTGTCACAGTGTAACACGACAGTTGTCACACTGTAACACAACAGTTGTCACAGTGTAACACCACAGTTGTCACAGTGTAACACAACAGTTGTCACAGTGTAACACGACAGTTGTCACAGTGTAACACAACAGTTGTCACAGTGTAACACGACAGTTGTCACAGTGTAACACAACAGTTGTCACAGTGTAACACGACAGTTGTCACAGTGTAACACATCAGTTGTCACAGTGTAACACAACAGTTGTCACAGTGTAACACAACAGTTGTCACAGTGTAACACCACAGTTGTCACAGTGTAACACAACAGTTGTCACAGTGTAACACCACAGTTGTCACAGTGTAACACAACAGTTGTCACAGTGTAACACAACAGTTGTCACAGTGTAACACCACAGTTGTCACAGTGTAACACAACAGTTGTCACAGTGTAACACAACAGTTGTCACAGTGTAACACCACAGTTGTCACAGTGTAACACATCAGTTGTCACAGTGTAACACCACAGTTGTCACAGTGTAACACCACAGTTGTCACAGTGTAACACAACAGTTGTCACAGTGTAACACAACAGTTGTCACAGTGTAACACATCAGTTGTCACAGTGTAACACAACAGTTGTCACAGTGTAACACAACAGTTGTCACAGTGTAACACAACAGTTGTCACAGTGTAACACAACAGTTGTCACAGCTGTAACACAACAGTTGTCACAGTGTAACACATCAGTTGTCACAGTGTAACACAACAGTTGTCACAGTGTAACACAACAGTTGTCACAGTGTAACACAACAGTTGTCACACTGTAACACAACAGTTGTCACAGTGTAACACAACAGTTGTCACAGTGTAACACCACAGTTGTCACAGTGTAACACAACAGTTGTCACAGTGTAACACAACAGTTGTCACAGTGTAACACCACAGTTGTCACAGTGTAACACAACAGTTGTCACAGTGTAACACAACAGTTGTCACAGTGTAACACAACAGTTGTCACAGTGTAACACAACAGTTGTCACAGTGTAACACAACAGTTGTCACACTGTAACACAACAGTTGTCACACAGTAACACAACAGTTGTCACACTGTAACACAACAGTTGTCACAGTGTAACACATCAGTTGTCACAGTGTAACACAACAGTTGTCACAGTGTAACACAATAGTTGTCACACTGTAACACAACAGTTGTCACAGTGTAACACAACAGTTGTCACAGTGTAACACAACAGTTGTCACAGTGTAACACAACAGTTGTCACAGTATAACACAACAGTTGTCACAGTGTAACACAACAGTTGTCACAGTGTAACACAACAGTTGTCACAGTGTAACACAACAGTTGTCACAGTGTAACACAACAGTTGTCACAGTGTAACACAACAGTTGTCACAGTGTAACACAACAGTTGTCACAGTGTAACACAACAGTTGTCACAGTGTAACACAACAGTTGTCACAGTGTAACACAACAGTTGTCACAGTGTAACACCACAGTTGTCACAGTGTAACACCACAGTTGTCACAGTGTAACACAACAGTTGTCACAGTGTAACACGACAGTTGTCACAGTGTAACACGACAGTTGTCAGTGTAACACAACAGTTGTCACAGTGTAACACAACAGTTGTCACAGTGTAACACCACAGTTATCACAGTGTAACACCACAGTTGTCACAGTGTAACACGACAGTTGTCACAGTGTAACACAACAGTTGTCACAGTGTAACACGACAGTTGTCACAGTGTAACACAACAGTTGTCACAGTGTAACACAACAGTTGTCACAGTGTAACACAACAGTTGTCACAGTGTAACACAACAGTTGTCACAGTGTAACACAACAGTTGTCACAGTGTAACACATCAGTTGTCACAGTGTAACACAACAGTTGTCACAGTGTAACACAACAGTTGTCACAGTGGAACACGACAGTTGTCACAGTGTAACACGACAGTTGTCACAGTGTAACACGACAGTTGCCATAGTGTAACACAACAGTTGTCACAGTGTAACATAACAGTTGTCACAGTGTAACACCACAGTTGTCACAGTGTAACACATCAGTTGTCACAGTGTAACACAACAGTTGTCACAGTGTAACACAACAGTTGTCACAGTGTAACACAACAGTTGTCACACTGTAACACAACAGTTGTCACAGTGTAACACCACAGTTGTCACAGTGTAACACAACAGTTGTCACAGTGTAACACAACAGTTGTCACACTGTAACACAACAGTTGTCACAGTGTAACACCACAGTTGTCACAGTGTAACACAACAGTTGTCACAGTGTAACACAACAGTTGTCACAGTGTAACACCACAGTTGTCACAGTGTAACACCACAGTTGTCACAGTGTAACACAACAGTTGTCACACTGTAACACAACAGTTGTCACACTGTAACACATCAGTTGTCACACTGTAACACAACAGTTGTCACAGTGTAACACAACAGTTGTCACACTGTAACACAACAGTTGTCACACTGTAACACAACAGTTGTCACACTGTAACACAACAGTTGTCACAGTGTATCACATCAGTTGTCACAGTGTAACACAACAGTTGTCACAGTGTAACACAACAGTTGTCACACTGTAACACAACAGTTGTCACACTGTAACACAACAGTTGTCACACTGTAACACAACAGTTGTCACACTGTAACACAACAGTTGTCACAGTGTAACACCACAGTTGTCACAGTGTAACACGACACTTGTCACAGTGTAACACATCAGTTGTCACAGTGTAACACAACAGTTGTCACAGTGTAACACAACAGTTGTCACAGTGTAACACGACAGTTGTCACAGTGTAACACATCAGTTGTCACAGTGTAACACAACAGTTGTCACAGTGTAACACAACAGTTGTCACAGTGTAACACATCAGTTGTCACAGTGTAACACGACAGTTGTCACAGTGTAACACAACAGTTGTCACAGTGTAACACAACAGTTGTCACAGTGTAACACGACAGTTGTCACAGTGTAACACAACAGTTGTCACAGTGTAACACGACAGTTGTCACAGTGTAACACAACAGTTGTCACAGTGTAACACGACAGTTGTCACAGTGTAACACAACAGTTGTCACAGTGTAACACAACAGTTGTCACACTGTAACACGACAAAGCAAGGCAAAGACTCAACCTTCAAAATATCTGAAATGTGGGAAATTTGACTCCTGAGCGTGATTTTCGAGCCGAATTCTGACTCTCTGCACCTATTTTCATTTTCAAATTCCGACGTTTTGTACCGAAAATATGCCAATTACTGAAAACGGCAATATGTCATATTTTGCCATAACCCTCATGCAGTTTTCAAAATATCAGAAATATGGGAAATTTGACTCTACAACCTGATTTTTTAGCCGGATTCTGATAGCACCTATTTTTATTTTCAAATTACGACTTTTTATACTTAAAATATGCCAATTACTGAAAACAGCGAAGGTCATACTTTGCCCAAACCCCCCTGCAGTTTTCAAAATATCTGAAATGTCGGAAATTTGACTCCTGAGCGTGATGTTTGAGCCGAATTCTGTCTTTGTGCACATGTTTTCTTTTTCAAATTACGACTTTTTATACCAAAAACTATGTCAATTACTGAAAAAAACGATGGGTCATATTTTGCCCAAAACCTCCCTGCAGTTTTCAAAATATCTGAAATGTCGTAAATTTGAATCCTAAGCATGATATTTGAGCCGAATTCCGACTCTCTCTACAATAATTTTCACTTTCAAATTACGACTTTTTATTTTGAAAATATGCCAATTACTGAAAACAGCAATGGGTCATATTTTGCCCCCCCCCCTGCAGTTTTCAAAATATCTGAAATGTCGGAAATTTGACTCCTGAGCGTGATTTCTGAGCCGAATTCTGACCTTGCACCTATTTTCATTTTTAAATTACGACTTTTCATACCGAAACTCTGCCAATTACTGAAAACGGCAATGGGTCATATTTTGTCCAACCCCCCTGCAGTTTTCAAAATATCTGAAATGTCGGAAATTTGACTCTTGATTGTCTTTGTATGAGCTGAATTTTTACTCTCTTCACCTATTTTCAGTTTCAAATTACGACTTTGTTTTACCGAAAGTATGCCAATTACTGAAAACGGCGATGGGTCATATTTTACCCAAACCCTCCTTGCAGTTTTCAAAATTTCTGAAATGTCGGAAATTTGACTCCTTTGCGTCATTTTTGAGCCGAATTCTGATTCTCTGCACCTATTTTCAGTTTCAAATTACGAATTTTTAAACCGAAAAAATGCCAATTACTAAAAACAGCGATGGGTCATATCTTTCGCCAACGCCCCTGCAGTTTTCAAAATATCTGAAATGTCGAAAATTTGACTCCTGAGCGTGATTTTTGAGCCGAATTCTGACTCTCTGCATATATTTCATTTTCAAATTACGACTTTTTATACCGAAACTATGCCAATTACTGAAAACGTCAATATGTCATATTTTGCCCAAACCCCCCTGCAATTTTCAAAATATCTGAAATGTGGGAAATTTGACTCCTGAGCGTGATTTCTGAGCCGAATTCTGTCTCTTTACACCTATTTTCATTTTCAAATTACGATTTTTTATGCCAAAAATATGCCAATTACTGAAAAAAGCGATAGGTCATATTTTGCCCAAACCCCCCTGAAGTTTTCAAAATACTTGATATGTCGGAAATTTGACTCCTAAGCATGATTTTTGAGCCAAATTCTGACTCTGCACCTATTTTCATTTTCAAATTAGGACTTTTTATACCAAAAATATGCTAATTACTGAAAACAGCGAAGGTCATACTTTGCCCAACCCCCCCCCCCCCCCCTGCGGTTTTCCAAATATATGAAATGTGGGAAATTTGACTCCTGAGCGTGATATTTGAACCGAATTCCGACTCTCCACACCTATTTTCATTTTCAAATTACGACTTTTTATACTGAAAATATGCTAATTATTGAAAACAGCAAGGGGTCATATTTTGCCCAAACCCCCCACTGCAGTTTTCAAAATATCTTATATGTGGCAAATTTGATTCATGAGCGTGATTTAGGACCTGAATTCTGACTCTCTACACCTATTATCATTTTCAAATTATGACTTTTTATACCGAAACTATGCCAATTACTGAAAACGGCAATGAGTCATATTTTGCCCAAATCCCCCTTGCAGTTTTCAAAATATCTAAAATGTTGGAAATTTGACTCCTGATCGTGATTTTTGAGCCGAATTCTGACTCTCTGCATATATTTTCATTTTCAAATTACGACCTTTTATATCGAAAATATGCCAATTATTAAAAACGGTGTTGGGTCATATGTTTCGCCAACCTCCCTGCAGTTTTCAAAATATCTGAAATGTCGGAAATTTGACTCCACAACCTGATTTTTTAGCCGAATTCTGATTCTCTGCACCTATTTTCAAATTCAAATTACGACTTTTTATACCGAAAAATACGCCAATTACTGAAAGCGGCGATGGGTCATATTTTGCCCAAACCCCCCAACTGCAGTTTTCAAAATATTTGAAATATGGGAAATTTGAAGCCTGAGCGTCATTTTTGAGCCGAATTCTGACTCTCTGCATATATTTTCATTTTCAAATTACGACTTTTTATACCGAAACTATGCCAATTACTGAAAACGGCAATATGTCATATTTTGCATAAACCCCCCTACAGTTTTCAAAATATCTGAAATGTGGAGAAATTTGACTCCTGAGCGTGATTTAGAGCCGAATTCTGACTCTTTACAACTATTTTCATTTTCAAATTACGATTTTTTATGCCAAAAATATGCCAATTACTGAAAAAAGCGATAGGTCATATTTTGCCCAAACCCCCTTGAAGTTTTCAAAATACTTGAAATGTCGGAAATTTGACTCCTAAGCATGATTTTTGAGCCAAATTCTGACTCTGCACCTATTTTCATTTTCAAATTAGGACTTTTTATACCAAAAGTATGCTAATTACTGAAAACAGCGAAGGTCATACTTTGCCCAAACCCCCCCTGCGGTTTTCCAAATATCTGAAATGTCGGAAATTTGACTCCTGAGCGTGATGTTTGAGCGAATTCTGTGCCTGTGCACCTATTTCTTTTTTCAAATTAAGACTTTTTATACCAAAAATTGCCAAATACTGAAAAAAAAAACGATCGGTCATATTTTGCCCAAACCCTCCCTGCAGTTTTCAAAATATCTGAAATGTCGGAAATTTGACTCCTGAGCGTGATATTTGAGCCGAATTCCGACTCTCCACACCTATTTTCATTTTCAAATTACGACTTTTTATACTGAAAATATGCCAATTATTGAAAACTGCAATGGGTCATATTTTGCAATAACCCCTATGCAGTTTTCAAATTATCTGAAATGTGGGAAATTTAACTCCTGAGCATGATTTTTGAGCCGAATTCTGACTCTCCGCCCCTATTTTCTTTTTCAAATTACAAATTTTTATACCGAAACAATGCCAATTCCTGAAAACGGCAATATGTCATATTTTGCCTAAACCCCCTTGAAGTTTTCAAAATATCTGTGTCGGAAAATCCGACACCATTTAATAATATCCTACAGACAGATAATATTGCTGTGTTGTATAAACAAGTTAACCCATAGAAAATGTAACTTGTAGTGGAATTTCCGTCTATAGAAAACGGGATATCATTACCACATACTCTTATAAATTCACCACCTATTATGGTGGGAATTATTCTTAAATACATTAGTCTTTGGACTTTACCATCATAAAAACATCTCATATAAATTAACTTAATTATCAGAATTAAAATAGAGTAAATGTGACCCTTCTATCACTTTCTGTCATCTGGACAATGTAGGCCAGTAGCGTCAGTGAGGAGGGAGTGGTCAGCCATTGTTATTGTTTAAGACCATAGAGCCGTGGAGCGAATTACGGCTCCTATAAATTCTCTTGGACGAAGTGTTATGGAAGATCAGAGTAGTGATCTGCCATCATCAACACGCTGTCATCAATCTCAAGGGAAGTGTCTTTCCGAAACCCGTTTATCTTTCATTTATGGCCATTAATGTCAGTAGATATTGGGTGAGCTGGTTAGATCACAAATGATCGACTCAAACAAGGTAATTAAGCCTAGGTCTTTATGATTCCTTGTACAGTGTTTTCTCTGATATAGCTGTCATATATTAGGATTCTGGCTTCATAGCTAGTGCCCTTTTGACAGGTCAAGACGAAGAAGCATGCTTTGTGCATCAGTTACCAGGGTGATGGAAGCTACCTCACAAGAGGAAAATGTGGTGTCTACACCCTAGTTATACCTGGTGGACTAAGGCCTGCTGTACAAATAAGATAAGGAACCTCTTCAATGTATGTAGTCTAATACTGTAGTTTGATTGGCTGCATATATATATATTCAATATAACCCCCCCCCCCTAATGTGTAGAGGATCGATTTGTGAGATTATTGCAGAAATACAGTCCACTTATCATCATACAAATTGCTATCGAAGTATATAAATTAATGTAAATATAAATTCAATATAAATTCATATAAATTAAACAATATAAATCTCACAGGTCGGTTCCCACAATCTGAAATGTGGGAAATTTGACTCCTGAGCGTGAATTTTGAGCCGAATTTGACTCTCTACACCTATTTTTATTTTCAAATTACGAAATTTTATGCCAAAAATATGCCAATTACTGAAAAAAGCGATAGGTCATATTTTGCCCAAACCCCCCCTGAAGTTTTCAAAATAATTGAAATGTCGGAAATTTGACTCCTAAGCATGATTTTTGAGCCGAATTCTGACTCTGTACCTACTTTCATTTTCAAATTTCGACTTTTTATACCTAAAATATGCTAATTACTGAAAACGGCGTAGGTCATACTTTACCCAAACCCCCCTGCAGTTTTCAAAATATCTGAAATGTGGGAAATTTGACTCCTGAGCGTGATTTTTGAGCCGAATCCTGACTCTCTGCACCTATTTTTCATTTTCAAATTACGACTTTTTATACTGAAAATATGCCAATTATTGAAAACAGCAATGAGTCATATTTTGCCATAACCCCCCTACAGTATTCAAAATATCTGAAATGTCGGAAATTTGACTCCTGAGCGTGATTTTTGAGCCGAATCCTGACTCTCTGCACCTATTTTCATTTTCAAATTACGACTTTTTATACCGAAACTATGCCAATTACTGAAAACGGCAATGGGTCATATTTTGGTCAAACCCCCCTGCAGGTTTCAAAATATCTGAAATGTCGGAAATTTGACTCATGATCGTCTTTGTATGAGCCGAATTTTGACTCTCTGCACCTATTTTCAGTTCCAAATTACGACTTTTTTTACCGAAAATATGCCAATTACTGAAAACGGCGATGGGTCATATTTTACCCAAACCCTCCTTGCAGTTTTCAAAATTTCTGAAATGTCGGAAATTTGACTCCTGGGCGTCATTTTTGAGCCGAATTCTGATTCTATGCACCTATTTTCAGTTTCAAATTACGAATTTTTAAACCGAAAAAATGCCAATTACTAAAAACAGCGATGGGTCATATGTTTCGCCAACACCCCTGCAGTTTTCAAAATATCTAAAATGTCGGAAATATGACTCCTGGGCGTGATTTTTAAGCCGAATTCTGACTCTCTACACCTATTTTCATTTTCAAATTATGACTTTTTATACTGAAAATATGCCAATTACTGAAAACAGCGATGGGTCATATTTTGCCCAAACCCCCCTGCAGTTTTCAAAATGCTTGAAATTTGACTCCTGAGGGTGATTTTTGAGCCGAACTCTGACTCTCTGCACTTATTTTCATTTTCAAATTACGACTTTTTGAAAAACTTAATTTTTTAAAAAGCATGTTTTTACCTGTCACAGACATAACATATATATAGTATGTATATATAAAAACACTTTCGTATGCGCTTGCAACGTTGTGTCAAAATTTCAAAATTTC